>NC_134403.1:212858021-213158021 GCF_038048845.1 Mixophyes fleayi | reverse complement strand
CTCACACTAACCTTCCTCTCCTGCATCTGGGGTCTCCCCAAACAGTGCAGAACAAACCTCATAAAATGTTTTCCAACTCTGAGTTTCTCTGTTAAGATTTGGAAGACATGCAAAACCCACTTATTGTTACAATCTTCATTTCTCCCCATCCTAATACTTTGGGACAATACTGATTTCCCTCCAAGCCTTTCCAACATATATTCCCTCACCTGGCTCAGATCATATTTATTTGTGATCTCTTAGACAGAGGGACCACTCCTCCTTTGAAGGAGCAAACCCCCCAATGTCCACCCAAACTGTTTATAATACTTGAAAGGTAGATATTACATAGGGGCTCTCCCATTGAGGGTGGCCTCCAGAGAACTGACCCACTTTGAGAGGTTGTGTATTTCCTCTCCCCTGATAAAAGGCACAATCTCCTCCCTATATTTAATCGAACTCAAATCTTTCCTGGGAACTGAAGACAGGAACAAAAGAGGGGGACTACTGGGTGATAATCAGAAAAAAAAGTGACCATAAGTTCCATCTCTACACTAATCAAAGAAAATGCATATAAAATTTGCTACAGATGGTACTTTACTCCCAAGAAGCTTACCACTATGCATTGCGCTTCTACTAACAACTGTTAGCGAGAGTATGGACAATTGGTATGTTTTACACGTCTGATGGTCTTTCCCCAAGATCTCCTTCTTCTGGGACAAGGTCAGGAATCTCCTCTCCTTGCTTCTCCTGTGTCCTGTTACCTTCTTCCTCTGCTATTTCTGCATAATACTGACAAACACTTGGCAAAATTGGCTACCCATATTCTTATCGTGGCCAGATGACTGATTGCTAAGATGTGGAGGAAAGTGGAACCACCCTGTGTTTCTTCTCTGACGTCCTAGTTCTGGTTCATAGCTCGTTGGAGACATCACCTATCACTTACACACTTAAAAATATAAATGAATCTGGTCTTGGTCCCATGGCTCTTCCTACAAAGCCAACCTTGACAATTGACCTCAAGCTCATAAACAGCAACCCTCCTACCATGTCCACTCCTCCCACCTAGCTTCCTCAACGCCCTGTCCGTTCAGTACCCAGCTCCTTGATAACATAAGTTCCGCTTATGCTCCTCCTAATAAGTTAAACATCACATTTCAAGAGATCAAGTTGACAACTAATGCCCCCTAACCCCTCTTCCCCCTCCATTCCGTTCACCTAAGATTGCACTCTTCATTTCAAGCTTTCTGTGTGTACATGATTGTAGCTGATACATATTTTTTTTTAAAAAGCATGTTTCAAACATAAATGAGTTTTGCTTGAGGTTTTACAAACCACCACACATCTGCTGCAATTTCAGAATAATAAATACTACAGTTTGGCAGTTTTTATAACCACATACAAAACCTCTGCTTTGTAAATCTTTCCCTAGGGGGGGATTTCAATTGACCACGAGATATTTTTTAACACTGCGTTAAGTCATTTTAACGCTGTTTTTTTTATCATTTTCGAGCGGGTTAACTTTAACTGCGATTCAATTCCATTTTTAACGCTCAGTTTTTTTTTCATGAAACGGTCCTGTCACGCTCCAGTAGAAGGTCTATTGAAAGTATAGGGTGTGTGAGAGGCAGCCGCGTTATAAGCTATTCAATTGTTTTTTAACATGGCGTGTTAAAAAAGCCAATATGCTGTTTTATCTCGCACCTTTTTGGGGTGGGATAAAAATAAAAAAAACCTAAGAAAACTATTTGAAATCAAATAGTAATGAAAAAAAATAGATAAACTATGTTTATCAGTAACGCCTAACATGTAAAAGTTGATCTTCTTGTGAAAAAAAATCGAAAAAAAAATAAATCACTTATTAAATATATTTATGTATGTTTTTGGTACAAATATGTATGTACTAATGTATTTTGACATGGTATAGATGATTCTATAGTAAAAATTGTCAAAAAAAATATATGCTAAAGAAAGGACTGTAATGTAGATATTATCAAATAGAATAGTTGAGTACTGCAATCTAATGTATGTATGCCAATCCTTTTTTTGTGTGTTATACATGACCGCGTTAAAACTCCCCTTCACTCACCTAAAAACTCACAAACACAATGATTAACGCACGGGGACAGCGTTTCCTCTTTTTCAATTGAATTGCTCGAGTTTTCATGCTATGTTAACTAAAAACGGTCGCTATAGCAGTTAAAAATCCGCGTGTGAATTTTTTTTCACACTACAGGGAATAGAAAAAACTTGCGGTCAATTGAATAACCCCCTATATGTCAAACTTGATGTTTAAGGCTAATGCTCCATATAACAACAAAGTGTTATTAAAGTGTTCAGTGCATATGGTATATTGTATATATAAAAGACCATTGCAAACTGTGTTAAAACAATTATTTGTTCCATGTATACATAGCTCATTAATACGATCTATTTACAATTTAAAAGTCAAAATGTGTCCTGATTATTTACAATATGACTGACCTCATATTAATACATTAATACCGATTTTTTTATGCTTACAAATAAATAGTGAATGAAATTGGGTTTGCACTGAGCTCATGTCACCCATCATTTTCACACATCCTGTATTTTGGGGCTTCAGGCTAGCCCCAGGCTGTAGCCTCCACTGGCTATCTACATTTTCCGATACGCTTCAGTTAAGCTCCTGACTGTGCCCCTATAGTAATAATTTATTACTTATCTGCCTTCTGGTTATGCAATATGCATAAATCAAGAGGAGCCTTGTGTAAACCCATGAAGTAGCTGGATGATACCACAAGCCAGATGGATGCAGATTTCCTTTAGGTCTGATTGTTCTTAGCTAAACTGTGGAACACGAAAAACCAATTTTTACGTAAACAGGCATGGCTTTAGAAACCCACCATTCCGTCTCAATACTAATGAATTATTGCCCACCTTTTAAGTCTATTTTTATGTTTATTTAGAAGTTCCATTTTGGTTCCCAAAAATGTATCTGCAAATAGTGTTACTAAGAAAAGGCACATAACTGTGCCTATTATTATTATTATTATTATTATTATTATTATTAATATTAGTAGTAGTAGTAGTAGTAGTAGTAGTAATAGTAATATAATTATTAATCAATATTCAATGTGCTGTTAATATGTGTATAAACTCCTGGTAATAATATATGTATGTTAGAACTCTTGGGTATCAGTGCTCTTGGGTATTATAAGGAATAATGCATCTTCTACTGTAAATTATTATGGATACTATGAGTCATGTGGATTTGTGGAACCTGTACAAAAGCATTCAGCCTAAAATTGAATGCTTTTATATGGTCACTTAACAATTGGTGACTGCTAACAACCATATAATTTTACAGTAGGAGGTTCATTATCCCATATATTTATAATTTATAAAAACATTCTGCATTTGTTCATAAGCTATTACATGTTTGTCAGGGATGGTGGGTGCATATGCAAGTCATTTCTTCGGTTGCTAAGGAAGCCTCTAAACAGCCAAGGTGAACCTTGCTTTGAATACTAACCACTTCTAGATCACTGCCTGCACTGACTTTTGCTCTGGATACTGATCACCTTTGTGTAGTGCCCCAAAGTTTAATATATGTGTATGAAAGGGTCTGTGCAAACTCAGGAAGCACAGGAGTTCCCCTGCTCTTGCTGCTCATTGGTTTGTGCAGCTGTCAGGCAAGGAGGGACTGAGAGTGAGATAACAGCCAGAATCCTGCAAGATTTGGGTGTGTTTTTTCCTAGAAACTTTTGCTGAGAGGAAAGGAGGAGATGTGTGATGTGAAGTGCTGTGTGAAGAAACTGAAACAAAAACTACAGACAAGCAAAAGGCTAGCTGGAGTTTAACAGCAGGTATACTGACACGTTTTCTCTTAAAGACAAGACAGCATAAGAGATATCAGCACAGTATGCTGGGATGAGTCTATAAACTATACCTTATAAAAGTGGGACTTTGTATTGTTTGAGACATGGCAGTAGTCAGAATCAAGAGTACAGCTCTAAGTATAAATCCTCAGAACAATTTTGGAACACTTTTATTATTAATCAGAGAAACTGAGAGAGTGAGTCACAGTGTGTTAGAGTCTGTGCAATGGCGTGGCACTACAAGTCCCAGCCAGCTTCAGAATATAAAAGTACCTAGTAAAAAAAGATTTTGCAGTACATCACAAGAGAAACTCCCTAACTAGCAGTAAGATATCATTGTTCCAGAACTGTAATTAAGACTGCCCATCAGTTTAAAGAATTGTATTTGTTAACCCCCACCATTTTTGAGACAGTGAATGCAGCATCAAAGATCAGACATTTTGTTTGGTGCAGAGACTGAATTATCTGTCAAAACTTTATTTGGATTTTTAGGATTATAAGTCTCAGTCTGCATTGGTGGACCATCTCAGCCTGCATTAGAGGACCATTTAAACATAAAACAGTAGTAATGTGCCTGCACAGTATATGTCCTGCACCCCAAAACTAAAAGGGAGCCCAGCATTATATTCATACTTGCCCACTCTCCCGGAAATCCCGGGAGGCTCACGAATTTTGGGGAGTCCTCCCGGACTCCCAGAAGAGCAGACAAAGCTCCCGCAATCACCGAAAATCACGGCATTGAATAGCGGGCGTGGGGCTTTATGACACGATTAAGCCCAGCCCCCGCTATTCAATGTTGTGAATTTTGGCATTTTATAGTAAAGGCTGGGCTGTAATGATGCGACTATGTCACCATTATGCTTTTTACCCAAGCAGTAACTTTGTTATGGGAACCTTGTGACTACTGGATACAGCTCAGTTCTCTGGAATTACAGGTCTTAGCCAGCCCCGGAGTGTTATTTGTCCTATCACCAGATTATTATGTTACAACACTATCGCCAGCAAATAAAGAGTATTAATTATTTTGCTAATAAAGGAGTAATCAGTTATTTACAGAAACTGCTTTATTTCATCCATTTGTTAATGGAATTAACAACTGTTTCTACTTCACCTTAATTTCAAGTAAAACACTGAGATACTGTGAGAAACCTTACCACACTGTGTGGGAGAGTATTGTACACCAGTGATGCAGAACTATTAAATGCACCGAAAAGATTTACACGTTGCTTAGGGATTTATCTGGTTTGATCACTAGGCTATCTGTTTATCAAAGTCATTGTATACCTGTTTTTTTAAGTGTCTCTGCTAAATGCATATCTAATCAAGGTTTATTGAACATATTATTTCCAAGTTGCCTCTTCCACCTTAACCTCTTTGATCCAAAAAATAAAAGGTTAACGGTTCTTGCTTTGTGTTATTGAGTTGGGAGCGATTAAATCCTACCAGTTCCATTGCCCCTCTGTCACCCATATTCATTCTCATACCAACAAAATCTAAATTGCAAGGAAGGACAAAGAACAGAATTGAAGAAAAACAAGTAAATCATTACACTGTAGTCACTCCATTCTTCTAGGGTGTTACATGTGGACCACTGCTGCTCTGACCCTTACTTTTGATACTGACCTTTCCTGGACCTCTGTTATTCCTCATCTGATATTGCAGTCCTGCTTGACTTACAGCCATTTGCAACCACTTTTACCTATTTTGTGAGACTTCATACTTGCCCAACAGCCTGGTTGCATTCTATGCTGTCTCCAATACTTTCCTGTGCTAGCAGCAGAAATTAGTATAAGCTCTTACTATCATGCTAATTTCAGGAGGCAACTTTGTACCAGTGAGAACATCAAACTCTATGTGAAAGGGGACTACAAAAGGTGAAAACCAAGATTAGCCTGTTTGAAGAGTTCTGAATAATTCTGATGTAGAAAGTAATGATTGTAATATTTAATGATCCATACATATTAAAGAGCAGAGTACAACACGCTGCATCCTAGCAGTGTGATTAGTAAACACATCACTGTTACACTGTCTGCCTATAGAGCTGCTTGTCCGGCTGGTGTCAAAAGTTTAAAAATAGAGAAATGTTCTAAAAAAAAAAAAAATACATGGGGTCCCCCCCTTCCGAGCATTATAAACCCTAGTGCTGCCAGCCTACTGTTGGTTGCATGAAAATCAGGGAGATATTTGCTTCGGTCCCCCCGATTTTCAAGCAACCAGCACTAGGCAAACCAGCCTGGGGTGAGTGGCACTATAACAGAGGGACACGCGGCAGAAGTCCCCCTGCCATAATGACAACCAACCCCAGGCTGTTCAGCGCTGGGCTGGATTCCCTAGGGAGTGGGGTCCACCGAAAAAAAAAAAGCGGGCCCCCCCTCTAGGAATAACTAGCCCAGTGCTAAAAGCAGTAGGGCTCTTCCTACACCCCTTGGCGGTGGATGTAGGGAAGTAACGGTGAATTAGTATTTAAAAAAACAAACACCATTTTGTTTTGTGGAATTACAAGTCCCAGCCAGCTCGGGCTGCCATAAACAGTGTGGGCATACTGATGCTTGTATAACTACAAGCACCAGCATACCCGGTTTGTCTAGTGTTGGTTGCATGAAAATCAGGGGGACCCTACACAATATTTCCCCCGATTTTCACGCAACCAGCAGTAGGCTGGCAGCACTAGGTTTTTTTTTAACATTTATCTATTTTTAAACTTTTGACAGCCGCCGGACCTGCGGCTCTATAGGCAGACAGTGTAACAGTGATGTGTTTACTAATCTCGCAGCTAGGAAACACAGGAGAGTTAGCTAAGCACAACAGTGTTTGACATCACAGCAAATCGCCAGAGATGACCAGCGATTTTTAAGATCAGAGTAAAAATCGCTGTTTAATACATCTGCCAACTTGGGGACTAAAATCGCGGGTGATTTTCCGCTATTTAAAAACGCTGAAAAAAATCGGACCTTGATACATTTACCCCTAAATGTTTGTTGTTTTAGTATTTTTGAATTACATTTCGTCTCACTTTCCCTGACACAGTAAATAAATATTTTAAATATTTCATCCTAAAAGGAAGACAATTAAAATGATATATCTGAAATTAAGTAGTAATTTAGAAATTTTCTTAAATAGTAGCTTTTTTACTCTCAATACTATGGTTTCCATTTCCACTAAAGTAGACCTGCTCATCTTGCTGATTTATTGTCAGTAATGCTTCTGATTATATGCACAAATACAGAAAGAAGATTTGGTTTTGTAGGACGGGATATTAAAATGATCTTCAAGGGGTGAAGATTGATCATTTGACAGAATTCTCATTTTAGCTGAGAGCTTTCTAACTGCACAATCAGCTAAACCTACTATACTACTACTTATGCAGTACAAGTGTATGTGCACATGAAGCACTTTTCTTCGGGGTTACCCCAGAACTGCAGAGTATGTGCCCACTCGCACAGTATGCAGCCCTTCCTGTATCATGTTAACCACACCAGGTTCTTTATAAAGCAAGGGCAATGTGGCGCATTCAAGTGATAGGTACTTGATCACACTATTTGTCAAAAATAAACAGCTCCATCTGCACATGCCATACTGAACAAATAAACTGAAGGATATACCAACAATAAAGTTCTAGATTTTATTCAGAAGCAATATTCTATGTCCTGAAAACACTCCTATGAACACAGTTAAGCAATATTTCACATGGATCGAGGTTCACAATGGTCCAGAGGTGTGTTCTAACGATCCAAACTTTGAAATTCGCTTTTGCTTAACTATTTTAATGAAAGCCATTCTATTCTTTATTTGTATGTTTGCATTTTGCACAAATTATAGCCTATGAACACATTTGAGTTGAGGAAGGTCAGTTCATTTGGATGCACGGGCGGATTGGCCATACAACCTACCAGGGCTGTTCCTGATAGGCCACACTTCCTGTCCAGTGGAAGGGGAAGTGTGGCCGCGGATCCAAGTGTGTGGCTGCCTCCTCCTATCGGTGCTATAGACAGCAGTCACATTGGACGGCACCTGTCACATGATGCGCATCCCATGTAACCCCTGTCTATAGCACTGATAGGAGGAACAAGCCACACAAGCAGAGTGGCAAGAGAGGCTATCTGAATTGCTCATACAACAGTTGTTACAAGGTAAGTGTGAGGATTGACGGTGGGGTTATGTTAATACAGTGTAAGAGTATCTTAATATAGTGTGAGAGTGTGATTAGGGGAGGTTTTAATATATATATAGTGTGTGAGGGATGGAAGGGAGAGGGTTCTTAATATAGTGTGTGAGGGTAGGAAGGAGGAGGGTCTTAATATAATGGTGGGAGGTAGGCTTTTACACTAATGGCCGTGTTTTGGTGGGGGCTAATTATTTAATGGGTGAGATTTTATATGTGGAGTGATGATGGGGCAATTTCATTTATTTTTATGGCCTATTAATTTAAGATGGGGTGGTTTGGGAACTGTGACTGGATCACTCATAAATAACTTATGGTATGAATTTACTTAAAGGAAATAGCGCAGGGCACTTATTTATATAATTGTACAAGCACTTATGTTTGATATTGTGCATATGTTGAGATACGAAAACGTTATTTCTGAAACCAGGGTAGAAAATTAGAATTTTCTGTTTAACCTCTAAATCAAATGTCTCATTTCTGATATATATATATATATATATATATATATATATATATATATATATATTAATTAATTATTAAACGTGGGTGTTATTGCTTTAATACCAGGGCTGGTTGGCGTTTTCTAGATTTTATGTACCCATTTTTTTCCCAAATTGGACTCCCAACATTCCAGGATCCAGACAAGCAGCAACTGAGCTAAAGACACCAGCAGCCACAGGTAACGAATGCGACAAGAACAGGACATACATATAGAGGTACACACACTGGGCACACATACACTTGGCACACATACTCAGGTGCAGACACTGGGCACACATCATCGTCATCATTTTTTATATAACGCCAACATATTCCGTAGTGCTTTACAATTGGGGACAAACACAGTAAAGTAATAAACAAACTGGGTAAAACAGACAAAGAGGTGAGAAGGCCCTGCTCGCAAGCTTACAATCTCTGGGATACACACAGGAACAGACACCCTGGGCGCACATACATACAGGGGAAGCCTCACTGGGCACACACACAAACAGAGGCAGCCCCACTGGGCTCACACACATCCAGTAATAGACACAGTGAGCGCAAACACATTCTGGGCTACGCCTATCATTTATTTTTCCCCGCCTACATGAGGCCACTTTCAGAACTTTTTCCGAGGCCACTTTAAGTTCCCAATCCGCCCCTATATGGATGTGTGATGGATTGGGTGGAAATGGAATACTTAAGGCCAAATTCCACCTGCAAAACGTGGCATCATCAATGTGGAATAAAGTGAATATTATGTTTAACAGATTTGAAAATGTTGCTCATCTTTACATATGAACATAGACAATAGTATACAAGTAATTTGTAGGTAAAAAAAATAAATTTGATGTATGTAATATAATTCTGCCCCATAATGACAAATCCTTGGAAATTAAATAGCTTTCAACAGCAGGCAAAATAAAAATCGCATTGCATTTTAAGAAGATGATTGCATTCACTTTTCAATATCCTATGGATAACCTATGGATAAAATAGAGATCCCTTCTTTTAGCAATCAGCTGTAGTCATCTCTTCTCTGTAAACACTCATTTCTGTAACTACACTTCCACAATGTTTTACTCTTATATTTTACTCAAAATTTCTTCAGACACAGCC
The DNA here is from genome assembly GCF_038048845.1 of Mixophyes fleayi. Taxonomy (NCBI): domain Eukaryota; kingdom Metazoa; phylum Chordata; class Amphibia; order Anura; family Limnodynastidae; genus Mixophyes; species Mixophyes fleayi. The sequence goes on along the minus strand of NC_134403.1, from coordinate 213,148,418 downwards.
GCCCCCAAAATAAGAGCTGCTAAATTAATTGGCTTTTGCCTGCAGAGGAGAAAAAGCTTGAAGCTGCTAAGAGGATGAAGAGTTTCCAGTAGGATTCACATCGTTGTTACCACTGAATCCAGATTAATATTATAATATTTAACATGGCTGTGGATATCAAGGAAGGATTAGCAGTTTATCTGTGTGCAAGCCAGCTCCTAAACTACTTAGGTGGCATATAGAATCTGACAATGTAAAGGATTGCAATGCACACCATGTTGTATATACAATATGATTTTTATATAGATATGTATGTATGTATATATATATATATATATATATATATATATATATATATATATGTACATAAATAATAAAAAAAATGCATATTCAGACTACAAGTCATATTTAATTTCTGAAAAATGGGCCTGTTTATTAAAAAAAAGTAAAATAGGGATGGTTTCCTATTGTCATTTATTACAGGTATGGAAAACCTTCTATTGCTTTGGTACTCGTTTATTAAAAAAAGTGAAATAGGGATGGTTTTCTATTGTCATTTATCACAGGTATGGAAAACCTCCTATTGCTTTGGTACTCAGGAGTAGTGGGGAATTTGGGATGCAGCAATATAATAGCAGGAATCCTAAGTGGTGTGTCTCTGTAGACTCCAGTACTAACCTTGTAGCAGCCTTATTCCTTGGATCTTTGCAGTCCACTGCAGAGTCTCACATCCACAGAGAGACAAGGGTCAATCCGGACAGAATCAGAACTGAGGTGATGATTTAAACCAAGCAACTTTTTACTTGTCACACTGTGACCATTCCAAACAGATTTCTTAAATAAAATCACAGGCCATTAATCATTTCAGATAATATTTACACTGATCACATAAAGAGTAGTAAAGGATGTTGGAATCACTTACAATGACAATTGCAAACAATTACGGTACTGAGTGCAATCAGATTTCTTGATATATCCAGTATCTGTACATGTGTACCCCTGCAATTCCTATAGTATAAACTATGAGTACAATAATAAAATGTCTCTCTCTCTTAATAAATGCAGCTTGTTTAATTTGTAAGTCCTGTCCAGGTTAGTCTCTGTGTAAACTGTTTGCTCTAGGATTCACTTCAGTTGACTGGCGCTTTTTACACATTAACAACTTAGATTGTTCCTATGTTTCACACTTCTGCTGCTTGAGGAATTAGACTATAGAAGTCGTTTAAAAATGTGTATTATGCCTTTAAGATTGCTTCAAATATAATGAATAAGTCAAGAAAATAATAAACCAAGAACCTTTTCCTTCGATTCCACATGCTTGCTATTGAATCCTATCCTTATGAAGATATACAGCACAATGAGAATCCCTCCTCAGGGCCAACTTAACAACATTACGGGCCCCCGGGCAAAGCAGTGCATCGGGGCCCCTATATATATATATATATATATATATATATATATATATATATATATATACACAAGTTAACCCGTGCATGATACTCATGCATTCTAGTCAAATCAAGCTACTTAAGGTGTTAAAAAGGTTCTTGTCATGCATTTGGGCCATAGCCCAGGCCTCCTCAGGGGAAGAGCGTTACTTCCCGACGTAAGCGCCTTTTTTTAACGTGGTTTTGTCCACATGTCACCACCTCATCATTCTTCTCCATCACCTCATCCTTCATTTTCATCGCCACATCTATCCAGATGTCTATCCATACACAGGGATCTCTCTCAGCGGTCCTGAGTATCACACTCCTCTCACTCTGTCACCCCCGCCAACCACCAACCACTCTCCACTGTCACCCCCGGCAACCACCAACCACTCCAAACTGTCACTTCTCCTTCAAGAAATATATATATATATAATTTTTAAATCTTTATAAACACTTTTAACAATTAACAAAATAAATTAAATTAAAAACATCTTAGTATACCAAATTTCAGCCCTTTCTGAATTTTTTTTTCCACACACACTAAGAATTTAGTAGGTCAGTGTATAACTCCGCCCAGCAGGTGGCGCTGCAGCTTGGTTTTATTTTTTCCACACATACACACACACAGACAGACTAACACACGCCACTAAGCATTTATATTATATATATATATATATATATATATATATATATATATATATATATATATATATATAGGGGCCTGATGCACTGCTTTTTTTTAATGTACTCGCTCAGTGACCCTTGAAGTTTTTCTTTTGCAGGATTTTTTTTTTGCAGGATTATTTATTCTTATTAAGAGCCTTGCCTATGGGGCCCCCTTGCCCGTGGGGCCCCCGGGCACCTGCCCACCGTGCCCAATGGAAAAGATGGCCCTGTCCCTCCTGTTTTGAATAAGTGACATATAATACTTGCTGAGCGCACTGTGTATTTCTCCTTCCCTTTCCCTCCCCATGAAAATGCATGGTTAAGGTGAGACTTCATTTGGTACGGCCACTAGGCTTGAATGAATCTATAAGATTCCATTGTATGAAACCTTTAGGGAATTATATTGTGAAGAAGGGTCTAAACAGGAGCCATATAGGACTACAGGCAGAGTATAGTTTAGAGGATCTAGATTAAATTTGAATCAAAAGAGGGGACTGAGAAATTAGACTATATAAGTCATTTAAAAATGTGTATTGTGCCTTTAAGATTGCTTTAGATATTATTTATAAGTCTTAAGAAAAATAAGGAGTATATGATATGATCCTATAAATATGTAGATGGTGCATAGGAGTGAAAGATAAGAGGCAACCAATGAATAGTATGGATCTCATAGAATTTATGTTACCATACAATAGCAGATATATAGCCCCAATTATTTTATACATATGATGCCAGGTGTTCTATCTCATTGCATGCTTTCAAAGTGCTACAAGAATGTGTAATCTCCATTGTAATAAACAGAATAATTACTTGAAATGCAACAAGAGGGTGTGTGTTCCGTTTCTGTTCTCTGGTCATAACTGCATGCAGTAAAGATTTTCCTTTGGCTGTGTATATGAGACAACTTCAATCCACTAGTAGAAGACTTTGGATTTGACACTCTCTTTCACCTGTTCCTTATGCATGCTTACCAACTTTTCGTTCAAGTGTTAAGTGTGGGAGGGGGCATGGTGAGGCGTTGCTGTTACCCGACTCCTGTTGTTGTTTGTTGCATTGTGCAGTGGGGGTGGGGCTTAATTACATAAATCACATCATTAAGCCCGGTTTCCTCGCGGGATTCGGAAGAGTGCCTGCTCTTCCAGGAATACAGAATGATTCCCCGAAATTGGGAAGTCTCCAGGACATTTAATAAGAGTAGGCAAGTATGTCTGCTATTAAGAATCTTGGGTGCTGTGTAGGGTACTTTGCTCGCATCTCTCTCATTGTGCTTTTTCAAGCTCTCCCCTTTTTAACTCCACGTGTAGGTCTCTGTATAAGGGGTTTTACCTGCAGAATGTCTGTCTGTCTTTTTTCTTTTGGCTCCTCAAAGAATCTCTTTCTCTTTATTTCTTCTTTCCCTTTGGCACATTTTACACTGTTTAATTTTTTTGTCTGGTGCCAATTCCCATCCCTCTGTTGTGCCCTTAGCACCACTCTCCACACTCTCCCTTTTTTTCACAAGATGACTGATGACCTCTCTCCTCTCTTTCCAAGTCACTCCCCTGTTTACTAATACATCAGTTTACGCAAAGCAGGTATACTTGCACTGGTAATCTCTGCTGGACAGTTCAATAAATGCCTAAAAGTCTCTGGATCCTCCAGACTGATAAAATGTACAGTGGTCGAAATAGGGGTGTATACGGAAGTATGCCATACCGTCACTTATCCTACTACCTTTATTACAAAACTATCACATTCCATTTACTTACATTCTCCATACCACCACCTCTAAATGAGCCTGTATTGTGGCGATTCTGCTGCGATCCATGCTTGGCAGTGCTACCACCATGTTAACCTCTTAATAGGGAGAAGCCGTGTATATGTGGCAAAAACACATGTTTTCATTGGAGATAGAACTTTTTCATTTTGATAAATAGAGTTTTAAAGTCTCATGAGATACATGATCTCACATATGACATCATCATACTGTGCTACTTTATGTTACTTTGCTGGAATAACCACCTGAGACTAATCTCTCTGAAATCTCATCACACCGGTTAAAGTAGCATTTGCTGCCCCAAATCCCATAAAATAAAAACCTCATAAATGAGGTAATAGACATGTATAAAGCACTTGAAAGTCACATAACGCAATTAAATTGTGGCATTCTGTGAACCAAGACGAAATTTGGATTGCTGAGAAATTAAAAGTCACCTGTGTAAATCACCCCAAAGGAAAGGATGGTAATTGCCCACTATAAAATGACTGAAAATTGGTAGCATAGTTTAGCCTTAAGGATACTGTATATAAAAATATAATGAAAGTAAAGTAGAGATACAATTGCAATCATAGTTATTTTGAAAGTGTTCAGCTTATCTTGAGCCACTCTACTCTAATTAATACCTAAGAACACAGCACAGCAAATGGCTTTCCAGGAAAACTACCCATAATAGCCTTTGAAATCAGTTTGGAATAACTAACTACACCTATAGGTAGTAATATACAGAACAGAAAGCATGAAAGTATCAGCATATGTGCAATAACACTTTGCAGTTGAAAGGCTCACTGCAATATGCCAAATATAGGCACTCCAATGCAGTATGCAGAACTGGGCCCTTTTACCAGTTAATCGAATAGAGTATTAAGCTAGTTTTCTGTATAAGGAAAGCTGATGGTTCTTATTGACCTTTGTGCACAGCTGTGCACTAGAAAAATACCATTAAAAATACATTGCTTTTATTTCCTTGGTTCTACAAGTTGTTTATTTAAAGAATCAACATGAAATAAAGAAAGTAAAGCTTAGATACAAAGTATATCCACTGAGGGATGGGCATTACAAAGTACAGCGAGCCTCATATACACAAAACAGCTGAGACAAAGTGATGGTGGTCCTTGCTAAGTTTTGGCGGAGAATGTTGATTTAAATAGCCTTTTTTTAAAGACATTCCTTGTTGTGGGTTGATTCGCATGTCCATTTACACTCCACAAAAGTACCTGATTTTTCTATCACCTCGGAGCTAGTAGATATTGCATCTTGTCCTATAAGTTTAATAAGATACATTTTGTGCTTTTCAGTTGTGCTTCAGTGCAGCATATTTCTAGGTGCAATTTTCAAAATATAAAATAAAATGTAAAATGCACAAAATTGTCATATGCAATACTGACTGTCCCGATGTCCCCTTATTCTCATGATCAAAGTTATGCAATGGTATTTTAGGAGAATAAGGTAAAAAATTATTTACAGAGTGTGAGTAGATCACTTATAAATAGCTTATGGTATATATTTACTGAAAGGAAATAGCGCAGAGCGCTTATTTGTATAATTTCCAATGCACTTATTTTTTATTTTATGTATATTTTGATATAGGAAATTGTTATTTCTGAGACCAGGGTAGAAATTAATTTTTTTCCGTTTTAACCTTTCTAGAGGAAATGCCTTATTTCTGGTGTATATATCTGATACAATAAGACTTTGTTTTGAAAGCATTTTGTATATGTTTGTGTAAGGAAATATTTTGTTTGGGATTTACAACTTTTCCTGGGGAAATTTTTTCATTGGAGGAAATGTGTATTCTACAACTGTTGGAAGAAGGACTCATGCTAATTTCATGCTAATTAGACCTGTTGATGTGTGCGGGTCATAGGAAGATGTATTTAGACTTGCTGTCCACTGTAAGCTGCAGGATATCACAGCAAAGTTTTAGGATAGCACAGATAAGCGTAAATATTGTTAGCTTTGCAATGCATGTACATCCATGTTTGTGTAAACACATTGCATCCTGATTCTACAAATAGCCTGTGTTCAAATCAGTATAAAAAACACTGTCTTGTACACTGAAATGTATCATTCTGATGTTCCATCTGACCTGGTACCTTCAACCAGTGTTAGAGCAAATAAACATCACTCTGCTTCTTGACAACTTCAATATTGCCCATCTTCCCTCCTGTCTCCATACCTGTTCTTCCTCTCCGTCTCTACTGTATCTGCCTGCCTGGAGTTTCTGAAGTACTGGTACTTTGTGTTTATTGTTCTGTACTGTCTTACCCTGTATAGTCTACTGTTTGTACCATGCGGAAACCTTGTGGCGCCTTACAAATAAACGATAATAATAATAATAATAATCCTGTACCTGCAGATTAGACCCTAAATGTAATCCGTTCTTTGGCTGTTTCTGAGGTTGGCCCCAGCTTTTCCGGTACCACGGCCTGCTACCCTGCAGCTCTGGTCATCCATCCACGGCAACCCTGATCCATAGTAAGAGGTCCGGAGTACCAGCCCAGGTACACCAGCAAGGGGGTACCCCAGCAGTAACAGTTAACCAGAAGGAATGTGGTTCTGGATGACATAAAGGAGCCAAGTGGTGGCAGCAGGCTCCTCCTACTGTGGCAGAAGGGTCATATTGGGAATAACGAATGGTGGCAAAGTAAGCCCAGCCAGTTCCCAGCAACAACAGACAGGGTGGCACAGGCAGTCCATCCTGTCACACAGAGGTAATACTAAAATGGTAGCAGTTGGTATTTTCATTTCACACTTTAGTACCAAGCACCTTTTCAGATTTTTCAGTCTCTCTGTATACCTATGTGCACTTCTAATTTGTGGAGTTGTTTCCTGAGCCAGGAGTGTAGGAGTGCACCATGATGTGTATAAAGTGAACCATCTAGGTTCACCAATGCAAAACCAAGGTGATTTGAGCTGCTCTTCTAGTAAGCTTTGTAAATGACCTTCAGTTATGATGCTGGACAATCTCATCTTGTAACATCTTCCAGGTGGCTCTGAAAATCACCCTGTTCCAGATGCAGTTTAAGACCGGTAGCACTTTCATTATTCAGCAATGATTCATTTATTCTCTCTCGGAAAAGAGAGTATCAATTGTTGGGGATCACTTGAACCAGAACAAATTTAAGGTGCCAAATTTTGTGCTAAAACAGGATCTCACATTATCCAGCAAAGTTTAGACAATATCTTTTTGTCAGCGGTAGATCAGCAATAAGTCAATGAAGTAACAGTTTTTTTTCTTCTAAGCTATTCTTATCAAAATTTATGTTACCCCACATAACCAAATAAAATATACACATGTGAGTTGTGCCTTCCATAGATTGTATCTATTATTCTTCAAATCTGTACTGTAAACAGCACAGCTTGCCCTTGTCTATCTCATGACTCAGAATCTTTACGTAATGTATTCTTACATTTGTACACAGAACTTCAGGACAGCAAACCTGAGGGTAAATGTATCCGGCTGCAATTTTTTTCAGTGATTTCAAATCGCCGCAAATCGTGAGATATAACCGGCAATTTGAGTTCCCAATTCGCCATATGTATTAGGTAGCGATTTTTAGTCTGAACTTCGGAACTCACTGTTCAACTCACGATTTGCAGCGCTTTAAACTCATCTGTGCTTAGCTAACAATCGCCATCTTCAATCAAATACTCCTTTCTGATTTTTTTAAAGTTTTACATGGAAAAATCACGTGATATTGGCCTCACTAACATATGAATTTAAAAAAAAAGCACAGGGTCTCCCCCTCTAAAGACTATTAACCCTAGCACTGCCAGTCTACTTCTGGATGCATGCATATCAGGGGAAAAAAATGCTTTGTGTCCCCTCAATTTCCACGCAACCAGCACTAGGCAAAGCAACTGGGGTGGGTGGCACTATAGCAGTATAGTCCCCCTGCTATACTGCTATACTGACAACTAACCACAGGCTGTTCAACACTGGGTTGGATTCCCTAGGGGTGGGGTCCACAAAACAATTGTGTGAGACCCCCCTCTAGGAATGCCCAGCCCAGCGCTGAAAACACTAAACCCCTGGGGAAGTGGGTGTGGGGTGATAACGGCATAGCTTTACAAGTACTAGTATGCCACACTGTTAATGGAGTCTGAGCTGGCTGGGACTTGTACTTCCACAAATATAAGTGGTGTTTTCTTAATTTTTTTAACATTCTAGCGCAGTTATTACCCTACACCCACCGCCCCAGGAGTGTAAGAAGAGCCCTAGCGCTTTCAGCACTGAGCTGGTTATGCCCGCACAATTTTCTTGCAGACCCTGTTTCCTAAGGAGTTCAGCCCAGGGCTGAACAGCCTGGGGATGGCTGTCATTTTGGCAGGGGGACCGCCTACCACATGTCTCCCTGCTATAGTGCCAACCACCCCAGCTGGTTTGCCTAGTGTTGCTTGCGTGGAAACCGTGGGGAGCCCAAGCATTTTTTTACCGATTATCGTGCACCCAACAGTAGGCTGGCAGTGCTAGAATTAATAGTTATTATTAGCCTGCATAGACCATTGGCTGATGTGTTTACTAATCACACCTATAAAATGTAGCATCTTGTAGTGCATCAAAAATGTAATTGAAATGCTGAACCCCTGTAGAAATATTGTTAAAAGTGTATAAGGGTTGCGACATCATACAAATATAATTATTGGCCCACTGGTGATGAAATAGTAAAGAAAAAAAGTATAATAATAACAATTAGAGATGTTCACTGACCCCTGTGTTTTGGTTTTGAATCTGGATTAATTTAGTGTTTTGGTTTGGGCAAAATCGCCCTTGCGTGTTTTAGTCCCGATTTTGTTTCCTAAAATCCATATTTTTTTGCTACAATCACATATTTTGGCTCTTTTTTATCCCTACATTATTATTAATCTCAATAACATTAATTTCCAATCATGTCCAGTCAATATTTGTCAAGTGACAAGAACATTGCTACCCCTCCTGTTTCTGTGTGAGCAATGGTACTGAGTAATGTCACTGGAGACTGGAGAGTAACAAGAACACTGCTACCCATGTTTCTGTATGAGCAATGGCGCTGGATCTCCTGGGAAGGGAGGTACTTATGGAATCCCAAACCCGCGAGATCCGACAACGCAGCAATGACGTTTTGCTTGATTCAGATCTAAGGATGTGCGAAAGTAACGAGGCAGATCGTAAGCTTACTCAGATTCCCTCATTTCGGATGGGCTCGGTTTTCAGAAAACCGAGCGTGAGCATCTCTAATAATAATAATAATAAAAAAACAATATATTCTATATTTTAATTTTGGTCCACTAATTTATTTATAAAATACAATGAACGCCGTAAAAGAATTGCAAATCATTTTTGCCCCTCTACAACAAAAAAGATTGGCTTTTGAAATTTGCATTGTGCCTCTAATTATATTAACATTGGCCTGCAGTGTGACAGTAATGTGTTTGCCAATCTTGCCTATAGCAAGCAGTGTGTTGTATCTGGTGATTTTGAATTCAAACTCAGGTGAGTTTGCAAAATTGCAGCTTCATGCATTTGGCAACTTGTATAGCTAGAGTGGGAAAAAGTCAGGACCGTGATTTCTATCGATTTTCATAATGGCAATTTGGAAAGAAACACATCTCTGGTGATTTTACATCAAATTGTTGTTAATACATTGGCGAGTTTAAACTCACCCGAGAATATCTCTGGGAATTCAAAATCACAACTTGATATATCTAACCCTTGTGGGTAGATATTAAAGTCCCCTGCAAATCACCAATATTCGATGACTTTGCAGGCAAGATTCAAAACGGCAATGTGTTTAAGAGCAAGTTTTGCCTTTAAACAGATTGCCATTTTAAATTTTGCCTGCAAAATCGCAGAATATTGGGGATTTGCAGAAATCGAACCTTAATACATTTATCCCTTGGAGTGTGGAACAGCATGCTGCTGGAGTTGGTGTGGCCAGCTCAGGATGTGGTTAGTGCCTTAAAATTGATGTCTACCTTCCATCCACTTCCATTTTCCTCTCCACTTCCTTTTATAACTTATGCACCCCTAACTGGTTCGGTCAGCATCTAACTGAAGTAAAAAATAGAAAATACTTTGCAACTGCTCCTCAAAATGTAACCAGCCGTACTGGGCTAAGCAGTTATTAATTAGGTATGCCAGTGTTAAGAGTCCCGGCGGTGCTGAAGCAACCGTGGTTCAGTGTTTACAATTTCACCACGTCCCGGCCTGACGACTGGGACGTCATTTCTCCTGTTGCCCTGCTGATAGCCAGGATGTTAGTGTAATCTACGCTGCTTCTTGACACGGAAGCGTACGCAATTAGGATGATTACTTAATAAACTCCTGGGGGATAATTTATATATGTTGTGTCTTAGCTCCTCATTGGCAAGTGTGTGTATATAAAACAGGGAGGGCTTAGCCTCCCTGTTGGTAATAGTGTTCATTTCTGTGGATTGCTGACCTACTTCTGTATACTCCTCTGACTACTGATTGATTTACTGTTTGATTGTTTGATTTGGACTCTCATTGTATACTGATTGCCCTGACATCTGACTTGTTATTTGAAGATTCCTGCTCACTGCCAGCCCTGACCCTTTGCTTGTTCCTGACCACGCTATCTGCTACAGGCCCCAGACCTCTGCCTGCTTATGACTTCCCAATATCATCCTGGTTGCTGACTCTTATTTCCACGCTACTGTATTGCTCATAAGCTTACACTACGCTAGAGTTTAAGATCTGGAGGCATCTGAGTACCTGTGAGCGCGGTAAGCTCTATGGAAAAGACGGCTGCTATAAGTGAAGACCTATATTCCTAGTTCTGCATGCTTATGACAATAGTCGCTAGCCGTAATAGCTAGAACCACATTAAGTTTTATTGGAATAAAAAATCACAGCACTCAGATCAGATCTTCAGCAGAGTAGAAATAAAACTAGGGGAAGGAGAAGATGAACACCTTTGCTATCACTTTCTATCAACTGGTTGATTATAAGTAGAGTATTGAAAGGACATCTCTAATATGGATAAGCCAACATTTTCAATATCTCTGCAGTCCAGCACGTTCCATTTCACTGGGGTAAGTAGGTATTAAAGACAGGGACAGACCACTGATGGTATAAAATTGCTTTATTGAAGATAAGTTTAACCTCTATTTGGCAAGATACTAAAACTGCAAACTTTGATGCATCTGGGTTAATTGGATTAGCAGGAATAAACATATATTATATTTAGTACACCTGGCTATTTAAACTTAGGAGCAAATCCAGGTACAGAAAAAAACATTATGTGCTGGGGGGGGGGGGGGCAGGGGGGTTGGGTATAAAATGCATAACCTGATTAAGAGTTGTGAGGGGGATGAGGTCTAGCCAAACAGTAAAATGCAGTGTAAAATTAGGCTTGTTCAGTATCTGGGTTGCATTTGTACCCCTTGCATTGCAACATGGTTTGCACTCAAAATTATCCCCTTAGTAGTAGTAGTAGGCAGCTTTTATGTTGTTAACTGCATATGGGTGGAAATGTAAGTCCGATTTGAGCTTCCAGTTCCACTGTGCTAATAAAACAAAACAAAAAAAATCACATCCACAGATGCCAATCAGCTTTATCGCCCAATTTAAATAACTAGACCCTATAGGGGCAATTCAATTGAAAAAAAATCCATGCGAGGTGTCTCTGGAACGGCCACGAAATACCTTGCTCAGATTTTTTTTTGCAGAAATCTCACTAATTTTTGCGCGCACCTCTATAAAATTAGCGGCAATTTTTACAGTACTATCTTAGTGTCTTATGCCTGTTTAGAATGTAATAGAGATTTGTGATAAACATGTGCAGTAGCTATGTTGGGTGTAGTGTCCTATATCTGTACAGAGTATACTTCCTGAAGACTGGTCCATCTCCTCAGGACCAGCCAACTTACAGCAGGCCACCGCTAATTGTAAAGATTCTTTTCACCCCTGCCGGCCCCAAATGCCCCACCTGGCGCTGCCAGCATAAGTGAAAATTGCAAGCTGCAGCACTGCAAGACAGAAGGCAAGTGACAGGGGTGGGGTGGAGGGCTTTCAATGTAAAAGTAAGTGTGGTGGGAGAGTGATAAGGTGCTTTTAATGTAGTGCAGATAGTGATACTAAGTTAATAATACAATAAATAATACAAAAAAAATAAAATTTCACACTCGCTCTCTTAGCAAACCATCTCAAACCAAAATCCCAGAATAGTATGCCTTATACCTTGCAGGCAGCATTCAAGCAAAGGTAATATACCTTATAACCTTTCACAAATTGCTGATCTCTCCCTGTTTTAACACTTTATGTAACCTAGGTTTGTATATAGAACTTAAACAACCCAAGATATTAGCAATATAGAATTTCCTGGAAAAGTTCTTATTATTCAAAACCGTTATTGAATAATCTTGTCAGCTGCTAGTAGAGTGAGGGTGGGGCTAATCATTTAATGGTATGTGGGAGCTATTCATATTATGGGGGGGACTATACAATGATGGTGGTTAATATTTATTTTAATACTGGCATTTTTGTGGGGCTTATTCATTTAAAGTGAGGTAATGGGGTTGTTAATTTAGTGCTGGGGGGTTTTGGGGGTTACTAATCGAACTGGGGCTGAGGTTGAAAAGAAAGAGAGCCATTTTTTTAATGTGAATACTTTTATTTATTAAATGTGAGTACTATTAATTTAATGTTGGGGCTGGTTGAGGGATATAGATTTATTTAATATTTGTGAATGCTATTCATTTAACGTTGGCGCTGGTTGGGGGATAGAAATCTATTTATTAGGTTAAAATAAGAGAGGCCTAAATTATTAAACATGAGTTTTTATTTTGTTTTTTAAATCACGAATACCAGCAGGCAATGAAAGCTTCAAGTACAGGAAGAGAGAGCCGGACAGTTTGCCAGCTGTTCTGGATCTGGTGCAGTAGTCCCGATTTTGGCCTACTGTCTCCCAACTGCAGGGACATTCAGAAAATATATCCCTTTTTACACTGCTCTGCTCATAAAGATGTAGCTGCTTACAGCTAAGAGTAGTGCACACAGCATTGCTCTCTAGTTGAAGGGGGTGGGAAGGGGTTGATGAGCAACCTAGCATTGTCTAAAATGATAGCCATGCCAAGCTGGTCATCTCCACTCTCCACTCAGTCTATGGTGGTGTGAAAACCCCCCTCTAGAAATCCTGCGTTTGTCCCTGGAACTTCATTGAAAATTGTTTTCAAATGTTGGCAAGTATGGATCAATTTGGCAAATCAATGTATAAATGCAATTATGTTTGTAGTTATATTTGAGACATTAAAAAATAGAAAAATAAAACAAACCCCATTGTCAAAAAAAATCTCCTCGAAAGCAAAAGGTAAAATCTGTTTTGACTGATATTTTGAAGCTTCTAATGTAAATGTTCATCCCCTGTTCTCCACTTACCACATTGCTCTATTTTATTTTTGTCCTCTTGTCATATGACAAGTCCTGGCACAGATAGCTGCTATTTTAGACAGAACACCTTAGGCTGTAATTATGATTTTACTCTTCTAAAGGGAATGTCATTTTCTATTCTCTGGGGCTATAATTCCAAGTCCCTTGTTTTTCAACCATGTATTTCTCCAGGCTGAACATGCTCATCCTCTTCTTATTGCTGCTTGTCAATGGCTCAGTATTTTCCACCTAAGGAAAATGAATTTAGGAGTAATGAAATCTCCCACTCAGCCTTGTTACAATGCATTACCAGCCCTGTAGGCAGCTTCAGGGTCACTCAACCGTGTTATAAAAAGAAACATAGAATTTGACAACATATAAGACCCGCCTGTCACACATTATATCCCATCTTTGCACCTGCAGCAACATTTGAGACATTATACAATTATGTTTCTTAGTACTGTAATCAGGATGGGATTGTACATCTACAGATTGGCCACAATTGTTAAGGGTGAACAGCACAAACGAGTGCATCTCTAGTTGAAAGATTTGTCCCTGTTACTAACCCCAACCACTCAATATAAATACAGTTAAAGTGGTGCACGGATTGATTTAAACTTAGTGTCAATTTATGAAAGGGCAAAAACAGGAGTTTTCAGCACGATTCTGCATGTCATTACAATGTCCTATACATCTAAGGGATTTCATCTGCCGAAGGCAAGTATATGATACCTACTCTGTTAACACAAACTCAGGATGGCGTTAAACAAATAAAAGCATTGAAAAAATGTTTTATTTAAATACATTAAAATGCATTTTCAAATGCATAAATATTAATGCCTGGAGTGGGAGTTGCATGCACATGCATAGTAAAGTCTTGTTTATGCTGCAAAAATGCTCTGAGAGCATTATATGAACATTACAGCACGGACAAAGTACAAGGTTTTGTCTTCACTTTTAATAGGTGTTATTTTTCCAAGGCTTATGTGCCAACAATAGCAGCTACAGTACAATGTACAGAGCTTATCTGTTTTTACCAGCATACCCACCTACAATCCCCAAACAAGTTTGTGGACTAATTAATTAGGGAAGTGGTTTGAATAGATCAGGCTTGACTTGGGTGTGACTTCTTGATTTCTAATTCGGGAATATTGGGAAATATAGTGTCTAAAAACAATGAAAAAGGTCAATTTCCCTTTTTTAACATTAAGGGCCTGATGTTGAGTCAGGAACAAAGCAAAAAAAGGAGCAACTTTGCACCTTGAAGACATGTTACTATGCAAGGGGTACACATTGGTTTCTTTTTTTTGCACGTAAAGAAAATACTGGCTGTGTTTTTCATGTAAGGCACAAATACCCGATAGCTTTATTTTTTTACTGAAATTAAAGTTGATCTAGGACATACCCTATCCAAACTATAAATCTGTCTCTACATTTTAAATTTATCTCCCCCTCTAATGCAACATGGTTTTGCCAAGGTGCAAAGTTGCTCCTTTTCTTTGCTTTGCTCCTAACTCAGCATCAGGCCCTAAGTGGTCATCATTTTATCATATGTTAATTGATATCTGCACCTCAGCTTAATATTTTATTGATTGAAACCCTGAGGTTATGATTATATCAACCATTTTTAGAGTTATATTTACGCTTCTACATAATGCTTCTGTTTCACTGCATAGTTAGCTCTATGCCATGGTTGAAAGAATTCTACAAATATACAGGAGCAGATTTCTGCAAGACTGGAGCTGTCTAACATATTTTTGGCCTGCAGTGGATGTTCTATAATATGACATGGCAGATCAACCCCCAAGTGTCTCTTATTGTAGGAGGCAGATTATAAACAGAATTGAAATGGATTATTAAAATTTGCTTTACTCCATTTAAAACTTTACCTTTACATGCTCTTGCAACCAAAAAGAGACTTTTGTGCTTATGTTAGAAAAGTAACGCCCCCTCTGGTGTTATTCACAACTCACGGGACTGAATTAGTGGCCCTTTCACTAGGACCCAGAGGAGACACATCAGGAATGGCTGTTTAGCAACATAAGGCTGGAATGAGCGGACCAGAACCTGTGTGATGAGGGAGTAACAGACAGAAACCCAGGACAGAGTTAAATTAAACACTTCTCAAATGCCCGTTTAATACTGTAATATAAAATAAAATCTTAATTGTTAATTTATAATAATCTATAGGGGAAATTATTCTGTCTTTGTAATCCAGTGGTAAATTATTCTGTTTATTCTGTCCAATAGGTGAACAAAAACTCAACTGCTCACTATGAGACACCACAGCTGAATGACTGTGACCTGGAGTGACTGAGTCGCTCAGCCAATCACAAGTGTTTCCTTATGCCGGTTTATTATGATTAGATAGTGTCTAAGGTGATGTCATTTCAGGTTACAGATATTCAGTGGCACTCCTTGCTTGCAGTTACATTGCATGTTTCGATAGAAGAATTCATTTTTATTTTGCTATTGTGAAACTACATGTCACAGCAAGCCATTGACTGGAAGGACATGCTGGCACTAAAGTAATATGCCTTTTCAGCCAATGGATAATTCTGGAACATGTAGATCCATAATAGCTGGCAGTAATTCCACAGTAGGTAAGGCAGTCAGCATTGCTCAAAGTTGCACAGGAAACTGTGCACTTTTTGCACAAACTCAGTGAACATGCAATTTCATTGATCTCGGTGATACTTTAGGCATCACAAGTCTAACTTTAGGTTTATTATGATGCATTATTATTTTTTTATAATTGTAAAAACACCTATTCTATACCTATCGATATATCTTTATGCCCCCTGCTATAGAACTATATAGCTATATAATCGGATTACCCAGATAAATTGGCAGTTACTAAACATTCTCACTAGCTGAAATTATTTTTAAAATAGTTAATAAAAATATACTTTTTTATTTCACTTGCCACCTGTATTGTTGAACTATAGTTTCTAAAACATCTTCAGCACGATAACTTTACTTTAACTCTATAAACAGGGAAAGTTGGAGGGAAACTGCAAAGCATTTTGGAACACACCGGACAATACTGGCTGTTTATTCCCAGGATGACCGGAAATAGTAGCTGATCTTCCATATTACCAAGAGGGTCTGATAATCTTTCTGAAACCGGACCAGAACAATAAACTGGTAGTGTAAACTAGCATTATGATGCCATTAGTGTCATGACACTCCACCATATTTTTCCCGTTTTGACAGTGGGCAAGACACAGATTTTATTTCATGAGTATTTATCAGCTGCAAAATCATGACCCTACTAACATTAAGGGCCATTAAGGAGAGCAAAGCATAAAAAAGGAGTAACTTTGAACCTGGGCAAAACCATGTTGCATTGGAGGGGGAGATAAATTTAAAATGTGAGGACAGATTTTTTTTGTTAGGGTAGGGCATGTCCTAGATCCACTTTAAATATCAGTGTAAACTTAAAGCTATCAAGTAGTTGTGTGCTAAATGAAAAACAGCCAGTATTTAACTTTTATGCAAAATAATAAACTAATTGGCACCCCTTGCTTTGTAGCATCGTCTGTCCCGGAGAACATTTAGTCCTTTTCTTGCCTTACTTTCCTTAATGACTCAGGACCTAAGTGTTTTTCTGTCAATTTTGAGGTTGGACATGTAGGTAATTATCAGATAACATTAATTTCAGTAAAGCTGAATTTTCCAGCAACTTTATATCCATTTGGATAAATCGTCTTCAGCAGCAACTGCCAGTAGAGTGTTAAAGGAAAATCACAGGTGTGACATACTTCAATACCATTTAATGTATATCTATAAGAAAATATTTACAATGGTTTTCAGATGTGAGTTTTACTGGTGTACTCACTGAGGAAAAATTCAGCAATGTGCCACTACCCTTAAACCTTACTACTCAACTAATCCTTCTTGTTCAAACCTTCTCTATATCTTCATCATCATCATCATCATCATTTATTTAAATAACACCAGCAAATTCTGCAGTGTTTTACAATTGGGAACAAATATTAATAAAACAATACTGGGTAATACATACAGACAGAGAGGTAAGAGAACCCTGCTCGCAAGCTTACAATCTATGGGACAATGGGAGTTTGAAACACAGGGGCATGTGCTACATCATATTGTACACTGGACCAGCTTGAATGCAAAGGTAAAAGTACTGAGTGGGCTGTGTGTGTACCAATGTTGGTCAGAGGGTTGTTGTCTTGTGATAGCTGTGTAGAGGGTGGTAATAAGGGAGATTAAGATGGTGGTTGAGGAATATCTTAAGCTTGTCTAACGAGGTGGGTTTTCAGAGAACGCTTGAAGGTTTGGAGACTAGAGGAAAATCTTACTGTGCGAGGGAGGGAATTCCAAAAAGTGGGTGCACCCCGAAAAAAGTCCTGTAACCGAGAATGGGAGGATGTGATGAGAGTGGAAGAGAGACACAGATCTTGTGGAGAACCGAGGTGTCGAGTAGGGAGATATTTTGAGACAAGTCAGGAAATGTATGTCAGTGCAATATCTTCTTTAGGAGTGGACATGTCTTCTGCATTTTTCTCAGAGACGTCTGTACTTGAGTGACTTTGAAGTGGGCAGAGCTATAACAAATCTGTGGCCAAAACTTTAAAGTGTTCACAGCACAAAAGCTGGACTACCAGCTGCAATACAACTACGTATAAACGTTTATACTTCTGTATGGAAAGAAGTTCATATAGCACACTTTTTAACATTCCATTTAAAAGTGTACACAGACTAATAAATGATTCAGTTTATATTTAATTTAATTTTATGGCTTCACATTTATAAAACACATTAGAATAATGCAAGGATGAGACTTGTCACACAGGACATGTAGATATGGGAAACAGTGACATTTAGTACAGCTAACAGGTACAGTACAAAGTTGACTAGTGCAGAAGTAGAATAAAGGCCAAGGGTGGGCCCTTTTAATGGGGGATACTTGTTACAGTAGGGCAATAGGGAGAGAGAGCTGAAGGGAAGAAGTGTGAGGTGTCCCATTGGCCATTAACCCTAGTTTCATTTTTTCCTACTTTATTCTAGGTCACATCCTTCCTTCCTTATTAGGCCATGCTTTGTTTATTTGCATATCATGGTATAAAAATGGTTATATGGTTTGTTTTGTGACAAATTCATTATCTCAAATGCTGTATTGTTCCAGTCAAGAATGGAATGTCCCAATTCAAAGATAGTATTGTCAGATCTAGCACCCAGGATATACTGGCAGGACCCACTGGCTAATAAATGTAGCACGCAAGAAAGTTAACGCTGTTGTGGGGAAACTCATAGTTGCAGAAGGTGGATGTCTGATCAAGCACAAGTGTATTTAGTCCAGACATGCACATGAACAGGGGTTTGAGATTTATATTGCCAATTGTTTAGAACATTAGCATTGTTGTGAGGGGTCACAGCTATGATGACGTGCATCGGGAGGCCAAGCTCCATTGGCAATTATCATGGTGATAGAAAATCTGCTATAGCCCCAATTTATAACTAAAATAGAGTAGCTGAGTAATATCAACTGCCCGGTGACATAGGCAGAGAGTGATAAGATTTTACTTAATGCTTCCCTAGGTCAGTATCAGGGCATATGTGCTTATGTGACCCGGCTAGCTGGCTTCTCTATTACTGCATATTTTCCTATATCACAATAGGTCATTTAAAGAGTTTATACCTAGGTTTGGAATAACGTAAGGGATAATTTCAGGATAAAGATATACATAGAAATTATGTAGAAATGTCATGCCATATTATAGCTTATAGCATATTATATGGCTTTAGGAAAAGTAGAAATTTTAAATGATGTTTAAAACAATGTTTAAGCTGCTAAGATGTATGAAGAAACTTAAGTGGCCTTCTTTATTGCTTTTACCCCTAATGAGCATTACATCATCTACTAACAGAAAATTGGCCTGCAGAGATCTATGAGATTATCATTGTCTCAGCGGGTTTCTTTGCCTTATCTTGTCCTCCAACAGACTGATGTACATGTTCTGGACTATTGTAAGGCACTAATTAATTGTGAGTGTAAAAGTGCATTGTTTTGACTGACAATTTGTGCACTATGGTTTTGGCTTGTTTCTGCCCAGGATTTACCATTTTGCAGTGAGTTGGTAAAGCACTAGATTATTTTAAATCATTGACTCATCTCATTGAGGAACACAATAAAGGGCCTGATACCGAGTTAGGAGCAGAGCAAAAAAAAAAGGAGCAAATTTGCACCTGGACAAACCATGTTACAATGCAAGGGGTACAAATAAATTTATTTTTTTGCATGCAAGGAAAATACTGGCTGTTAGTTTTTCATGTAGCATGCAAATACTTCATTGCTTTATTTTTGCACTGAAATTAAAGTTGATATAATACGTGCTGTTTCGCAAACTTAAATCTGTCCATACATTTTAAATTTACGTCCCCCTCTCACGCAAAATCGTTTTGACAAGGTACAAATTTGCTCCTATTTTATTTTTTGCTCCTACCTCACCATCAGGCCCTTTGCTCCTACCTCACCATCAGGCCCTTTGCTCCTACCTCACCATCAGGCCCAAAGTCACTATTCTCAGAATGTGACGCAGTGTAGAGAACTGCTTTCATCTTGTTTATATTTTGTTTTATTGTAACCTCATCAGGTATTGCTAATGGCTATGTTCTCAAGTTTTATGGACACTGTTTTGCTAAAGATAGTAAAAGCCCAAACTGTTGGATTTATTCTAATGTTCCTAATCACTCTGAATGTTACCCAAACCTTTTACAATGGCAGACTATTGGCACACCTTCTTCAATGAAAGCAACTTTGTAAGGACATGTATGTCACAACAAGTGGAAGCAACATAAATATTTGATTAAAACCAAAGACTTTACTAAAACATGTGTTTAGTTAGCTACTTACTGATATCGATTTAAATTATGATAGTAACTAACATGCTTAGAAGGCCATTGTCACTAATATTACTACAACAACTAATTATTATGCTACATTTTACAATAGAACTGAACAGATGTGAATTCGGCACACAGGTTAAGCACTTATCAATGTGTATTATTTTATCTTTGCTAACTTAAGGCTCTGTCACTGGTTACCTATAGACTGATCAGGAAGTCGTTAACTGCAATACATCCCTCCTGCCATCAGAAATGTTAAAAGGGCAATCTCGCCCTGAGAACAAGATTTATCTTACGAAAATCCAATTTATTTTCGATACCATACCATTGCAGAGTTGCAGCTGTTATCTGGGATATTGGAGAGAGTCAGCAATAAGGCTGCTTTTTCCTTTATCCAATAACGGTTTTGAGCTATCTGCAATCAGAACTATTGTGTTACGGAATAGAATGGGTTTAGATTTTCTGCTGGCAAGCTGGGGAGGGACTTGTGCATTATAAGGTAAAGAGTGTTGCATCTTCTTCCCTGATAATTCCAAGGGAATGTTTAATCATGCTGATCACATTATGACAGAAAAGACATTATGGCTTAGTGGTGTGGTTTGAAACTCTAGGTTCTCAAATATTATATCGTTTTATCATTTTCATGTTTTCTATTGTAGGATTATATCTGCTTTTTAAAATTCTGTTTTGGATATAGGGTAATGCTCTTATCAACAAGATGTATCTTTGAACCATGAGTTATCTGTCTATGAAGGAGAATGATTTAAATGAAAGTGTAATAAATTAACTCATAGTGCAGATATGTAATTAACTAATGTGCTTTCTATTCTACAAAAGAATGTTATAAAATTATTATTTGTATAGATTTAAAATAAAGGATTTCTCTTTAAAAGTATTGGAATTAAAGATTGTAAATAACTTGCTGTAATATTAAACTGGATGCACAGAGGTAAGTAAACAAGATATATATTTTCTATAGAGTAAGTTCCTGAAATATTGTTTCTGGGGTTAAGCAAGAGAATACTCCTGTGGTACCTGAAGTCATCTAAATTGTAAGGTAGGGTCCTACATGGCTCAGACTTGTTTTTCCAGCACATTGCATTGATGCTCGATCGGATTGAGATCTGGGGAATTTGGAGGCCAAGTCAACATCTAGAACTCCTTGTCATGTGAGGCAGAACATTGAAGTGACACATTTGGGTGTTTTCATAGTGAAACTTGCCAGACTAGGCATGTTTGCATTTTGTGATGCATGTTTGCATATTCTGTGCTTAATAAATAACCCTTAATGAGTCATTTACAAATTTCAAAAAGTGGAAACTGGTATTCAGTGGGTGGCTGCTTGGATGCTCAAATTATTTTCAATAGGACAGAGTTTATTACATCTAGAATCATTTTAAAAGGGCAAGCAAACTTATTTATTTACTTAAATCAATGTGACATGAAATTAAAACAATCCTGACTTATTAAAGACATAATTATTGACAGTATTTTTCCTGTAAATACTGCTCATTTGAACCTTAAGTATTTGGTCCAAAAGTGATAATAGGGGGAACTTGAAGTGTCATTACTTGCTGATACACACAATGTGGCTGTATGGATATATTTTTTATGTATTTAAAAAGGAACTAAATAAAAAAAATGCATTTGCTGAGTCTCTACATTTTTTTCTGGTTCATAAATGGCCATGAGATGTTACATTTAACTCTGGTTTAAGATGCATCTTGAATACAGTCTTCCTTAAAAAGACTGTCACATAGCTCCCAACATTAGAATTTCTTATGATACTGAATACCTCTGGAAGGAGATGTAGTTGTGACCATGACCTCAGGGGCATGCCTAGTGTGGTAGGACTACACCAACCCTGCTGCCCTCCCTTAAAATCACCATATATTGCCACATGAACCAGTACCAGTTGTGAGTGCCAAACCTTCAAACATTCCAAGAAGTCACTACCAAAATCCTTAGAAGAGGACTGTCCCCTAGAATTGGGACTGTTCCATCTAAATTGGGATAGTCGGGAGGTATGCTGTAATTATTGTGAAAGACTTACACATACATTATGTCTGACAAGTTTATACTGTATCATAGCTTAATGTGCTCACCATCGTACAATGAAATAAACTCAAAAATACTATTTTGACAGCAAAGGTAAATATGAACTGATTTTCGAACTATATCTAAATGGCACCTTAAAATCTTTCACGCAGCTACAGGTGGACTTTCCCCTTTCTAGGTCTTTGTTTTATAGCTATCTGCAGTTGAGATATGCGTTTTGATCATTGGTAATGGACTTTGACTCTGACTAGGGCAGACTGCCTCCTAATGATTTGGGATATATCCCCGAATGGATAAGTACGGGCATTACTGTCTGCCCCAACACCAATTCTGGTCAGCGCAGTTTCTGTCTCATAAGTAACTATAGCATGTATAAATATCCCCCTATCATTTTTACTCTGTCACACCGTAACTTATCCTTCTATGGTATTTGGGTTTTAGGATTATGAGCAGCACAATCGTTTGTTTAGCTCTCAGTTAGCTAGTGTGTAGGATGTATTTTCATTTTCATATAAGTGTTGAAAACTCCAAATAAAAATATTAGTTTTAAAAAAAATATGAACTGATTTGTAGAACTGCAAACACCATCAATTTCTATTCATAGGGACAACACAATAGACTACAATGATTTCTTTTCATCACAGATTTCTACTCCATACTCTTTTGTCCTTAGTCATTACTAAATGGCTCCAAAAGCTCTTAATGGTATATTCTACCTACCTGCTTCTAGGATCTATTATTTATATTATTAACAATAATTGATATTGTGCCAGCATACTCCGCAACACTTTACAATTGGTAACAAACACAGTAACAAACAAGAAAGGGTATAATGAAACAGACACAGATGTAAGAGGACCATTCTTGCAGGTCTACAGTCTGGGTTCAGATCACAGGGGTCCAGATTACCTGTATACCAAATTTTACTGCTTGGCTTTCAGCAGTCCCAATTAGTGGGGTTAGGTCTATTGTCTTATTAATCAAAGTAGTTCCATTCCCTCAAGAACCATCCTCTTACTAACATTCTCTGGTTAGATCAAAATAGGGAGCTGTGAAAGACTCTATTGTTCTTCAATCATCAATAAGACACATACCAATATCCCACTGCTGAAAAAAATTCCTAGTTCTGAAAAAAACATTACAGTCATATATGTGGAGAAAGTTGCATAATGTGTACCTGTAGTAACATTAAGCATTACTTATTACTGAGATTTAGATATGCTCCTCAACACGCATCCAGTAGAA
This sequence comes from Mixophyes fleayi, assembly GCF_038048845.1. Taxonomy (NCBI): domain Eukaryota; kingdom Metazoa; phylum Chordata; class Amphibia; order Anura; family Limnodynastidae; genus Mixophyes; species Mixophyes fleayi. The sequence goes on along the minus strand of NC_134403.1, from coordinate 213,125,032 downwards.
TACAGTTCATCAAATATACAATTTAAATAATAATTGTGTGTGGTTTGTTACTTCACATCTAAGTGCATATAGAGACAGCCTCTGCCTATGAAAATGGAAAATCATCAATGAGTTTATTTGCTAGGCTAGATACACACTGGAGAATTTTCCAACTGACATGTAATCTACAAAGATTTTACTAATAACTGAATGTTCAATTGTTAGGGCAATTCATGCGTACACACTCGACACATTTGAAACAATTAACGAAAAACCGACTGTCTGTTCGGCAATTTTTCACAGCCATATTGTTGTGTTAAAAGATTTTGATTTCGTATACACAGAAACGACGTATGACGTCCCTGTAGTGATATCGCCAAGAAATTTAACTAAAGGGCAGAACATGTCCGGTAAAAACCTCCCAAAATCTCTTAAAAGGAAATGGAACCATGTCTTCTTCATTCCTTCTATAACACATTATTGTGTACAGTGTACGTTCATTTGCAACTGCACAGCAACAATTTATTTTAATATTATGGATACTGTTGAAGAACATAGCTACGTATAGAAAAAGGTGTATAATTAGGCAAGCAGAGATAGGCTATACACATAAATGAAATAGGCAGCTAATATTGCTTTTCCGTTAGAAGCACCTAGTTGACAATTGACTAACGTGCGGACACTGCACCACGTGGGACAGCTACAGACATCAGAAATTTACATAAACAGGCCCCTGCACTGTCGGCAGTTGGTCGTGGATCAGTCTTGAATTGATACAGACTACATGATTAGAAGGTGATTGGTACAAGATTAGTAAACATTACAACCAACCAAAAGAACCGACAATGGTCAATTTGGAACAACTTTCGAACATAGTGTAATTATACACACTAACACGACATCCGACCGTCAGTCTTATGTCAGCTGATTGACACGATGATTGAAGGAAAAATCTCCAGTGTGTACCTAGCCTTAGTGATGCTTGCAATATTAAGAGTCAATGAAATGTTGTTTGTTCAGAATAAATGAGATAAACATTTCCATTTGAGTCTGTAGAACACGCTGACTGATATTCTGGACATGAAACATAAACGCACTTATACATACTGCAAACAGCCAAGAACACAGCACATTATGACTCAGGCTTGGCTGTATTTGTTTAGTAGTAGAGAGAAATAAAAGTGAGAACAAGTCGGGGAAGAGCTTGAGCATGAGAGAGAGAGAGAGAGAGAGCGAGTGTGTGAGAGAAAGAGCTAATAAACGGAGAACAGAATATCAGCAATTTCCATCTCCAATATATTACTTTTAGCCTCCATATGTTTGTCAGTCGTGTAAAACATTATCTCTTGGCACTCGAATAGAATGAGACAAACATGTAGCTAATATTGGCCAGAGATAAGAGATGTCTGATATCAGCTAAGGACATGTTGCTTTTTCTTGTCAAGTTAACTTCTTCAGGAGGAAAGAGACCGGAATGGGCGGTATATGACAGATTTCACCATTTTACACATCTTACTACCCAGACATGTCAATGAGATTTAATTAGTATTAAAGGCATTTGTTTGTGAAGAGACTCAGTTCCATTACATCTAAGAAACTCACCCCTGCCCCTACCGTTACACTAAATTTTCCTCCACAAATGTAGAGGCGGAACTAGCAAGCGGTGGGCCCCGGTGCAGTGAAGCAGGGAGGAGGGAACCAGGGTCAACAGCTCGCTAGTTCCCCGTGCAGTGGGCCCCATTATCTCCATGGGCCCCAGTGCACGGCACCTTCTGCACCAATGGTAGTTCCGCCACTGCACATTTGTCTGATGCCCCATGTAATCCTTTCAATTTGTCCTTTTTCTTTTACAATGATACCACTTGTTTTTTTTCCTTTCTAGTATACTACACTGTTTAACTTTAATTTAAAACTTTTAAATTTAATCTTTGTGCTCATAATGAAAGTTGTAGCTCTTCCAAAGCAAGCAGACATCAACAATGCATATATGTAACGCCAAAAATGTTATTTGTTTTAACATAAAGCAGATAATGTTAGGTTAGGATTTTGAGGCGAGGGTTAAATTTAATAAAAATCAGTGGGAGGAATTCAATTCCACCCGAAATAGCGCTGCGCTAAGTGTATTACCGTTAATACGGTCATTTTTAACACAGATTTCTGCATGCGGAAAAGCCGGTATTGAAGTGACCATATAACGCTAATTATGCACACTATTACCGTAATATCGGTAAAAGTGCGCAGACTGCTTTACGTTTTACAGTAATGCGGCCAATTGAATTCCCTCCAGTGAATTTATACCCAAAAGATAGACAGAAGTCACAAGTGTACGTATTATGGAGTCAGGCACCATGGGGCATATTTATTAATACTGTGCACAAATATTATTTAATAAATAGCAACCAATCAGATATTTGTGTCAGTTACAATCTGATTTATTGTTATAGGTAACAGCACATTTGTGAAAATTATACCATAACCACTTTCTATTTTGCAGTTTTAGAAGAGAACCAGAAATAACTAGAGTTAAACATGCTATGCAATCATCCAAATATGTCTGGACAGCAAAAGCAAAATCTAATTTCTAACACATATTAATGTGTTAATGTAATATAATCTCATATTTGCCTAATCTTCAAAATTTATGGGAGTTCTTCTGGACTCCCAGAAGAATAGGCCACCCTGCCAGATTCTGTCCCTATTGTCACTTCCCTGAACTAACCCCTTGGACCTACCGTCAAGGATCTCTTTGAGAGTGGCATAAAAAGTAGGCAAATATGTAATCTGTGTAATATGATCTGTGCTATATAAATACATGACACTAAATAAATAAATAAAATAAATAAATAAATGTGCATGTACATTTTAGACTCTTGTTTTATAAAAGACTTTAAGGGTAATGCCATTTTCAGAGAGATTTTCATCTAATGCAAGAGTTCTAAACAGAATATCTGCCATCTCACCAACACACCCCTGATGCACACTGTCTCTCTACAATATCCACATGTTGCTAAGCAACACCTGATGCCTTGCCAAACATTATTAGTGGAGACCAGCAGGATGATCGACATAAAACACTCTGGGGCATATTCAATTAGCATTCGTGGCCGCGATTACGTGTGGCTGCACAGGTCCCAGTACTGCAACATCGTGGATTTCTGTGCCCACCCTGAAATCCACAATGTTGCGGTACTGTAATGGCACTTTACAGGCGCAGTTGCGCATGATCGCGGCCGCGAATCCTAATTGTATACCCCCTATATGTCATCCCTCTTACAATTACACTTGATGCAAGTTACTCACCTTGAGCTCTCTTGATTATGTAGATAATTGCCATGGGCCCGAATCATTAAGTAAAATGAATGCCGATATGTGCCGTATTTTGCGTAAAATCTTTTTATGTATACCCAGAACTGGCCTATACGACCGTGAACCCAGCGACATCCAATTAATTTTTGAGCATAAAGGACCTTTACGATAGCCTACGATTTCATGGGTGGAATGAGGAGGAGAATAGGTGTATGCACATAGTCAACGTACAGTAAGGGGCGTGCCAGGCTCGAGTGCACACAGCAGCATCAAGGGTTGGATATCTCAAAGGTATGTGTTTTTCTGTGGTATCATTTGCTAAAGCTACAGGTCGGGTGTAAGTGCCGACTACTAGTGATGACGGCTGTGTATGCAAGCTAGAACATGTGTTTGCAATCAAAAACAACTGTAAAAATGCATTTTATATACAGTAGACATTAATAACATCATGATAAATATATTGGAGTGTGGGAGGAAATTAACTTTTTTTTTTAAACAATTTTGACATTAATCATTATATTCTTAGGTGACAATATTAACAGGTATCAATCATTGAATACTTTGATTCTTCTATGCGTTCTTTTGGGATTTTATATTCCACATATGTGTTGGACGTATCCTGCAGTATATTGTTAGACCAGAGCATTCCGAGACCCACATTCAACAAGAGACGTATATTCAGATCAATTCTAGTTGAACACGGTTGTTCGTATGCCCTATTTACACTCATAGTTTAAAAAATACAATTTATGTTTGTTTTGCGTTCATTAATGAATCAGACCCATATCTACAGTGAAAACATGTTTTATTTATTTAAGTAAATCATATGTTTTAATAAGTATGCCAATCAATTAATTAATAAATTAAACATTTTTTAAAGAAAAAATGTAACATGTAGGACTGGAAGCCCAAGCCAGGACTAACACTGAGCATGTGTGAACCAGCAAGCCAGGTCACACTTACGCAGATGCCCCCAAGACTGGCAATAACTCATTTTCTATATCTGTATATCTGTGATAAGCAGCATATGAAAATCTTTGTTATCAACCTTCTCAAACATCCTTCAACAAAAGATGACATTTACATGGAAAAAAATTGTGTCCTTACATATTAATTGCATAGTATAGCATTTACATTTTGCAAATAAAAGATCATAACAAATGCATAAATGAAAAATAATGGGCCATTTAATGTGGTATGCACCAGGAATATTATATTTCCATGTGTTGCTGTCTATTAAGTCATTAAGGGGTTAAATATATATATCACTCCCCTGATTAGAAGAAATTGACCCTGTAAATATATTACTCAAGTGATTAAACTGTAACAGCAATTGACTCCAAAGAAAGGTTGCATCCTTTAAATCAAGCTGACAATGATCCTCAGTTTCTAGCTGCTTTTGACTTCTTATACCCAACATCAGGATAATATTGCTGATCAGCTTCAGGCCATCTCTAGAAATAGCACAGTGACACGTGCCTCCATTTGCCATCTGCATCTGTCACCAAAGATGTCCCATTTTGTTGTCTACCTGAGATGATCGGGTAGACATTCAAGCAGTAACCCATGATGTACAATGGAAAATAAGCCATTGTTTTCTCTGTATACATCAGGGACAAGTGTGTTCTGGTATTTTATTAGCTTCAACTTTTTTTTTAAGATTATTTACTCAACATTAGTATTTTCAAAAAATAAACATTTTGCTTTTCTGCTTTTTTCTGCTTTTTTTTTATACATCATTTATAGTCTTGCTGATAATGTACATAATATACTGCTGCTAAACATTATACTGTTCTCTCTGACGAACCATGAAGACACAAAATGGAGACATGCACATATTTATGGTGCAGGCTTTGAAATTTGTACAATTCCGCTGCAGCACTTATTTGTATTCTAAACTGTCCCTGCTGATTTATTTTTCTATTACTGATCTCATTCTCTCTTTTACATATATGTGTCTAACCCATTAAAAACATAACTGACTGAATATATGTGTATATATATATATAAACAAGTTAACCCGTGCATGATACTCATGCATTCTAGTCAAATCAAGCTACTTAAGGTGTTAAAAAGGTTCTTGTCATGCATTTGGGCCATAGCCCAGGCCTCCTCAGGGGAAGAGCGTTACTTCCCGACGTAAGCGCCCTTTTTTTAACGTGGTTTTGTCCACATGTCACCACCTCATCATTCTTCTCCATCACCTCATCCTTCATTTTCATCGCCACATCTATCCAGATGTCTATCCAGACACAGGGATCTCTCTCAGCGGTCCTGAGTATCACACTCCTCTCACTCTGTCACCCCCGGCAACCACCAACCACTCCCCACTGTCACCCCCGGCAACCACCAACCACTCCCAACTGTCACTTTTCCTTCAAGAAATATATATATATATTTTTTTAAATCTTTATAAACACTTTTAACAATTAACAAATTAAATTAACAAATTAAAAACATCTTAGTATACCAAATTTCAGCCCTTTCTGAGTTTTTTTTCCCACACACACTAAGAATTTAATAGGTCAGTGTATAACTCGGCAGACAAGGTGGCGCTGCAGCTTGGTTTTATTTCTTCCACACACACACAGACAGACTAACACACTCCACTAGACATTTATATTATAGATATATACACACATATACATATACATACATACACACATACTGCATATATTATATATATATATATATATATATATATATATACATATACACACAACAAAACAAGTGGGAGGGGGCGCCAAATAGTATAATACTGTATATAACAATACAGAGAAGTGTACCATAGGTCAGAATTTTGAGAACACCAAGTGGTTATAGACACTCAGATGGATAATGGTGAATCAGCATAAAGAAAGATCGAAAAAAAAACACCCTGGAACACCAACACCGTACCAACTTTTAAAGCTTATCTGTAGGTATGAATGTACTCTTCACGGATCAGATTGGACCAAATCTCCCCTTGACTATATCAGATGCTTCACACAGCATTTAAAGGGATCCGGGACTGACACTTCATATACACTCAGTAACATTCAGGATTATAGGAAGAAGAAAACTCACATAGTGTTATGCTGTATAGCAACACATTTATTACATAAATACTGCAGATGTGCACTTACATAAAAAATCTTAAAATGAGCTTATCTGGGTATCTTTAGTTGTGACCATCCTGTACACAACGCTCTCTGTGGCAAAACGGTAAAGTCCAAATCAATGGAAGCACACCACCACGCAGCAGGAGAACAATCAATAAAATCGCTGGAAACACAGTCCTCAGCGCGTTTCGTCTTGTAAGATAAAGACTTCATCAGGAAGAATTAATATATATATATATATATATATATATGTGCTGTGTTTGTGTATGTGCGTATGTGAATGTATATATATATATATATATATATATATATATATATATATATATGTATATATATATATATATATATATATATATATATATATATATATATATATATAGTTTTGATTTTATTTCACAAGGCATTAGTGGACTCCATGTTTCCAGGTGATATTTATGTTGCTCAAATCTAATACTTGTTGTTTGCTCATCCCTAGTTGTAGCTTTCTCTGTTTCCGTGACTTGGTGACAGCAGGAGGCTGTCTGTGTAAATAGAGCAGTTATGGCTTTATTCCTTGCACAGTTTCATTAGCAGTGATGTTTCCCCAGGACAAGAGATATTCACAAAGCTGGGCCATTTATCTCCGTTGTATCTTGTTGATGCTACTGAAGAAATAAAAGGTCTTTTCAAATATATATATGTAAGCCTTATACAGAAAATCTCTCACAAACAAAAATATCAAACAGGCAAACATCTATCTTTTCAAACACCATTTGTTACTGTAATATACAAATATATTATGCTTATTACACTTTGCCTTCCTGTTAATCACTGTGTCCTATTGGATAACCTCTCAACCCCTCTATGATTTCATACAAAAATATGACATACAGTATGAGAATATATATTAGAATATAGTATGACATCATTATTAAGGGACTTAGGGGTCAGTTTATCAAGCCTAGAACAATGCAGAAATGTCTGTTTGTGCATGGTTTAGGTAAAATTAAGTTATGTTGCTATTTAACATTAGTCTAATAAAGGAGATATAAGAAACATCTTCTTCATTAACCAAACTACCTAATATTCTCTATAGGGACTGCGGTCTGGACAGGGCTTGATTATCCAATAGGCAAACTAGGCTGCAGACTAGGGTGCAATATTTTTTGGGGTGCAAAATTGTGAGAGACAGAGAGAGAGGCATAAACTGAAATTAATTTTAAAATATGAGTATAGCTACTCTCCAAAAAACAAAGAAAACAGGAAATAAATATGCGATAAGGTTTTAGGGCTAGATTTACTAAGCTGCGGGTTTGAAAAAGTGGGGATGTTGCCTATAGCAACCAATCAGATTCTAGCTTTCATTTATTTAGTACCTTCTACAAAATGGCAGATAGAATCTGATTGGTTGCTATAGGCAACATCCCCACTTTTTCAAACCCGCAGCTTAGTAAATCTAGCCCTTAGTCTTGATGTATTACCATGGTAAAGGCTGAAAACAGGCTTCAGGATAAGCGAGTCGGAGTGACAAGGTAGTTTTTGTCTATCCTGGCATGGAAGGTGAGGGGCGCTACAAGTGTATAACCCTAATGTGGCCTGAACCCTTAATCAGGCCCTGGATTTGTACCTATATACCAAGCTCCGAAAGTGTAACTTTTTGGAGCTTGTCCCCCTTTGCTAAAGCCATCTGAAAATGGCATTAGTCATTTTATCCTATGGGGAAAGCTTCACAGTAGAGGAATCTGCAGATCACTCCGTGGCAGTCTTTGTGCTCCTTCCCTCCCACTTATCACTAATTGTGTTCCTCCTGGCAGCGCAACCGTAGTGCAAAAGATGGGACAGAATCTAGAAATAAAACGATCGTGATTGCCGAGCACTCAAGCCAGCATTCTAGGGCTTTAAATACCTTATGACATTAAGCTTTCTGCTGACTATCAACATCACTCAACACTCAGTGGAGATGGCAGAGAGCAGCAGTGCTGGAAGCAGCACTGATGGCCACTTTAAGAGGCCCCTAGCATCTAACATCCCTGTTCTATGGTCTCTGTTAGTTTTGATCATGACTAGGGCCTGCTTCGACACTGCCTACAATCAAACACACATGGATAGCATTGAATTCTGATCTAATTACAGTACTGATATTGAAGGTGCTGAAATAAAAAATTAAGTTGGTACATTTCTAAACAGAGACTGTTTCATTGTCTTAAGTTTGCACATAAAGCCATAATCCACTGTACTTGTGCAGTTAAAATAACACTTAGGGAAATAAAGCACTAGCTTCCCAATGCAATATACATATGTAGTGAATTAAAACTGCAATTACTACTAAAAAAAGCATTGCTGCCAACTTTTACTAATTTCCAGGGATGCAATTTCTACTATTTTGCATGCCAAAAGTAATTTTCACTATCCTTCCTTATTCTTTGAGCTTTATAACTTAATATGTAATGAAAAGGAACACTAACAATGCAAATAAATAACTGTATAGCCAACTTGCACTTGCTCAGCACCAAAGTATCCATAGAAGTTATTTTAAAATGTTCACAACTGTGAAAAAGCCACAGAAATACAATGTGTATGCTAATACAATGGACATCTGTGAAGGTCGGTGAATTTAAAGCGGCAATGCAAACCCCGCTTGTTAAGTGTTTAAACACTTAACCAAACTTTGTCACTTTAAATTAAAAGGGATAGAAGTTGCACTGACGTTAAAGTCTCTTGCCGGACACCTCAGTAGTCGGAGTCACTTGCGGTCAGTATCCTGCGCCGATCGGACATCTTCAACGTCTATATGCAGGTGAGTCTGCTTCTATTTACATCGATTTTTTTACAGAGTCGCATTTTTATTGGAGGAGTCCTCGGTGTCGGAATATTCAGCACCGATGACTTGTACCCAACCCCTGAGACAGACATTTACCTGCTAGAACTTCTTGCTGCATTGTGCTTTTCATGGCAGTACAGTGTCCCTTAAAATAGCACTGAAATGACACAACTAAAGTACAGTGACTATGAAAACTAAGGACTCCTGTCGGATTTTTCACTTTGGTTTCCTTACATCATGAAATCAAAATGGATTTATTCTAGAATTCTTGCACTGATTAACTCAAACTACTATGATCATCAAGTCAAAATATTATTTTTTTAAAAAAATGCTGTAAAGTCTTGCTTCTTAATTACAAATAAAAAGCAGACAGCAGTTGATTACATTAATATTCATGTGTTCACCCGCCTTCTTCTTTACTGTACCAGTTCTAACAGGTTTAATAGAGACCATTCCAAATGTCTTCGATGAGATTAAGGTCTGGGCTTTGACCAGGCTACTCCGGGACAGTTGTCATTTTTATGTATTTTAACACTCGCGTGTGGCTTTTGTTGTTTGGTTTGGGTTGTTGTCCTCTTGGAATATATATTAAAAGTCTTATGTCTGATACCTTAACCTCTTTTACCTTCTTCATTTTATTCAACTATAACCTTACAGTAACGACACGAGACTTGAATAGGGCACAAATAAATGATTTATTTAACTATGGTGTAGGTGAATAAAGCAGACAGACCGACGTGTGCCAGGCAAAACTCAACCATCCTAGCATATCCTTAGGACTACTCACTGGGGAACAACCAAACCCCTGGGTTTAAGTGGGGGACCAACCAATCAAACCCCGGGCGCACATATCTACCTGGACGGGGCACCACGTCCCAATTCTACCGAACCTGCCCCTCCTCTGGGCTATAAGGGAAGCAACCACAGCGCGACCCACAGGGGCAGTACCTGAAACTGAGACTAATAGCCGATTCACTCAAAGAGAGGCGGGTTCACTATGTCCAATACCGTAAATATGCGCCCAAACCACTGACCGTCGACTGTACTGCTTTTCCGGCCAATACTCCATCCATCTTCGCTTAGAAACATGCCTGCCTCCAATGCTAATATCCATCGTAACAGCATCCAGTTGACTCCTTTGTCTCCCAGGAACCAAACGAAACAGGGAGGGTGGGTGGGCAACATCCAGATCTGTCAAAACTGAACAACACTCCGCCCATCCAACTTATAGCCCTATAGCCCTCCCCTATGACACTGGATGAGCATACCAAATAGTTAACTATTAACACTCCAGAGAATAACTCAGTTAAAGATACAGCAAAGCTTTTATTATCCTTCGCTCCTATGCAGATCTCAGTTCTTATTACTTCCAATTCCCAAGTCTCTTACAGATTGCAATAGGTTTCCTCCAAGTTTGTTTATACCTTACTCCATAAATATTTTGACATGTTTTCCAGTCCCTAAAGGAAAGAAGCATCTCCATAGCATTATGCCCCACAACTATGCTTCATGTTAGGGATAGTGTTCTTGGGAGGATGAGTAGAGCTACGCTTGTGTCAAACATAACATTAAGTATTGAAGACAAAAGGTGCAATCTTTGTATCATAAAAATACCATAGAACTTTGATCCACTGTTGTTGGTTGTCTCACATACCTTCTATCACATTCTAGGTTAGCTTTCTAGTTAATACCTTAAGCTTTATGCTGACCACCGACATCACTCAACACTCAGTGGAGATGGCAGAGATTTCCTATTTGCTGCCTTGTGATTTGAGAAATTCCTGGGTTATTGTTATAAGTTTACTTTCTCCCATCTCTGCTATCGGAGAATGTACTTGTATCAGAGTTGCCAAAGGCCTCTTGATGGCTTCCATAACATGTTCCATTCACTCATAAATGTTAACTTTGGTGGATACCCTGTTCTAAACAAATTCCTATATGCTCTCTGTTTATTTATGATGTTTTTGATAGTACCCCAAATCTTCTTATTGGCGCTCTCCTGATTGGAGCTCTTAATAACCTGTTCTGAATTTGCTTTGCTTGCTTAATATAGACATTGAAGTTCTTGTTTTAAAAAGCAAAACCAACTGTGGAAATGCATTTATGTTGAAATCAATGTGAATACAGAGAGCCTGATTTTGAGTTAGCAAAGAAAAGGAGCAAATTTGCACCTTGGCAAAACCATGTTACATTGGAGGTGGAGGTAAATTGGAGGTAATAGATCAACTTTAATTTCAGTGTAAAAATAAAGGTATCAAGTATTTGTTCCTAACTCAAAAACAGGCCCAAATTTGCATACATGGAGTACAATCAAAACATTTCATATTTAATTAATGATCTCTGAAGACAATCTACTGTCCCATACTTTATTTAGGTGTAGTCTAGCCAGGATGTGAATAGTTATGCAATACATTGTATTTTATTTGTAATTTATGAAGAATAATATTTAGAGCTGTTTTACTTGATGTCACAGAGTCATTTGTATTGATCAGTGGCAAGCATAAATATATTTTAATTAAATGGTGTAAAAAAAAAATTGTGTAAATGTCAAAGGGGTGAATACTTTTTATAGCCACTGTAATTCATACTGCGGGGTCTATGCATCAAGCTAATTATCCACTTAAAAGATGGTGAAACAGCCGTTTTCCGCATCTTTTTAGTATGTTGATATGCATTACATGCCTAACAGATGAGATATGAGATGAGATATGAGAGAAATCTCCTCTGTTTAGGCTAACACCATGCAGCATCGCAGTCCCCATAGATTACTATGGGGACTGCGATGTTCTGCAATGCATCCAGCTTTGATAAGTTTTGCATTGCACAGACAGGTAACGCCATCTCAGGACGGCGTTACCTGTCATTTCATATGGGATTCTGCTGAAGACTCTCTGGCTTTGCAGAATCCGATGCGCACAGCACTTCCTCCTAATAGTAAAAAAGTATTTGCAACAGATTGGTCGCTTCGCTGGGGCTCCCAGGACTAGCTCCGGCATAGTACATCTTAGCGGTGCATAAATATGCATCAATATGATGTGCAGCAATACATATTTATCTGGACCGCATTTTATGATGCATCGGCCCTTGTATGTGGAAAGTCCAGATTAATTATAATGCTGTTGCTATTATTTAGTGACCATTTCATTCTTAATTAACATTAGCAAAATTAACCTGGCTGTTGCAAAAAAATGTTATTCAAACAACTATGAACTGTGTTTGCTTGTTTTTGAGGCTGTGCTCATATGTATGTAATACGCAACTCCAAAATTCAAAGAGGACTATTTGTTCTCTATGGAGATGTACACACAGAATGCTGTAAGTGTAGGGCATGCTTATTTGCAGATTTTCTTGTGTTTAATTTACAGTGTCCTTACCCGTATAGCTCATTTAGTCCTTTATGACCGAGATGCCCTGTCTGCACACAGCCTAAGTGTTACATCATGTTTCACAAATCAGCCCTTATGCATTGCATCTTGCAATTTGGTAAGATCTCAAAGTACCTTTATTTGAATGCAGGCATTTAAGATATAGAGGATTGGGAAGTTTGCTCATCTGTATTTCTGAGTATATTAATAAAGAGTTAACATTTTAGAACTATTCTGAAACTAGTAGGTCTACAAATTCTCTAAGATACAATAAAGGGAACCATTTGATTCTAACTAGCTGCAGGTACCATAATCTATCTCTGTTGGTGGGAAACTAATTAAATGCAATTAAAAAATAATGCAACATTGACATAATTAAAATAACAGGTGAATGATCAAATCTATTAGTAGTCCAAAGTCATTTAGAGCTGATTAATGCTAATACCTAATTGTGGCTGATGTTAATAGGACACAAGGTAACCCCCTGAGTTAATTTAATGCTAGTACGACAACATTACACTAATAGAAGATGATAATTTCATTAAATTGCATTGTAACCCAATGTTCTGCACAATTACTGGCTCACAAAAATATACAGTACGTACTTATGTTAATCCAGAGGTGATAGCGCTACACCAGTATTGTGGCAAAACAATTAACCTGACTTTAAAATAACAAACTCGCAAAAGAGCAGAACGTGACTGTTGCAGGCTCTTAATGTTTAATGAAGCATGACCTTTGACTTATAAGACCTTGTAAAATGAATTGGACCGTTAATGGATCATTAAAATCAATTTTGTTTATGTGTACAATGATACATTTTAAATAAACATTGCTATTCAGTTCTTGAGAAAATGTGGATGTAATCATTTTATTACAGTCAATAAATATGAGCTATAGAGAATAGCTTATGAAGTGATAGAAGAGATTTTTAAATATAAGAAGAAGTTAAATAACAGTGATCTGTAGAAATCTTGGTGAACAATAATATTAAGACTATATGGATTATATTATAGATAACAGTGTGCAGATAGATTTGCAAATTTGCAAGAGTTGTGTTAAGAAAGTGGATATGACTAAGAGAAGCTGATCACAAGACCCATAATATAACATACACTACATGATAAATACTATGTGAACACTCCTTTTAGTTAGTGTGTTTGAACATTGCAGCCACACTCATTGCTAACAGGTGCATAAAATCAACCACACAGCCATGCAATCTACATACTGAGCTCAGTAACTTTCAACGTGGCACTGTGATAGGATGCCACCTTTACAAGTGAGTTCATCAAATTTGTGCTGTGTTAGAGCTGCCCAGGTTAACTGAAAGTGCAATTATTGTGAAGTGGAAATATCAGGAAGTAACAGCTCAGCTGTGAAGCGGTAGGCCACATAAGATCATAGGGGGAGATTCAATTAGCCGCGATGATCCTGAGAAAATCGTTGCTGTGCATTTTTATCGTTAGTGCGGTAAAAATATCCACTCATTTTTGCTTGCAGCTCTATGGGGCACAAGCAAAAATAAACTGATATCTCACTAAAAAGATACGGGCAAGGTGTCTCTACGGCCGTATATTGCTCATATTTTTTTCTAATTTAATCTCCCTTACAGAATGGGACACTGAGTGCTGAAGTGTGTAACAATTGTCTGTCCACGGTTTTAACACTCACTATCGAGTTCCAAACTGTCTCTGGAGGCAACATCAGTGCAAATACTGCTTGTTGGGAGATTCATAGATTGAATTTCCATGGCCGAGCCACACACAATCCTCAGCTCACCATGTGCAATGTCAAACATCGACTGGTGGTGTAAAGTGCACTGCCACTGGACTCTTGAGCAGTGCAAAGGCTTTCGTTGGAGTGATAAGTCACGCTTCACCATTGTCAAACATTGCACCAGCTAACCTGCATTTTGGTCACTGTTCTTACCTCCTGCTGGTCCTCTCCTGACGCTTCCTATTCCATCCAAACCATGGTCACGTATATCCAATGGATTTTGTGACTGATCTCCCTCCCTGCAGGGAGTTTACTACCACCTTGGTGGTCGTAGACCGTTTCTCAAAGAGGGCGCATTTTATCCCTCTTGTTGGCCTTCCATCAGCATCCTATTTAGCAAATATTTTTGTCAAGGAAATATTCCGCTTACATGGATGTCCTCTTGAGATTGTCTCTGACCGGGAGTTCAATTTATATCCAATTTTGGAGATCTCTCTGCAAACTCTTGCATATCCAGCTGAACTTCTCGTCATCTTACAATCCGCAATCTAATGGTCAAACTGAAAGATTGAAACAAGACTTGGAGACTTTTATTCGTCTATATCCCTCGGCTTCCAAGGATAATTGGGAGGATCTTTTGCCTTGGGCATCATTTGCCCGTAACAACCTCTATCACAAATTCCCCTTTTCCACTCCGTTCTCCATTGTTTATGGCCTAATTTTCCCAAGTTCTCAGCTCTCCCTCCCACCAAGGTTCCAGCTGCTAATGATCTCCATCGCGATTTTCTAGCTATTTGAAACCAGACAATTGAGTGTCTCAAGACTTCTTTATAAACAGTTTGCCGATAACAAATGTTGGACTGTTCCTCCCCTCAAGGTTGTGGACAAGGTGTGGCTGTCCACAAAATATATCCGCCTATCAGTCCTTTCCATGATGTTCGCCTCCCAATTCATTGGACCCTTCAGAATTCTTCAGGTCATCAACCCAGACTTCCTAGCTCACTCCGCATCTCAAATTCCTTTCATGTTTCACTCCTAAAGCCTCTAATCATTAATCGGTTTTCTTCCGATAAGAATACGTCTCCTCCTCCAGCTGTTCAGCAATCTGAAGAATTCGAGATTTCCCAGATACTGGATTCCAAAACCTTTCGGGCCCGACCGAGTATTTAGTGGATTTGAAGGGATATGGACCTGAGGAACGGTCCTGAGTGGATGCTTCTGATGTTTATGCTCCATATTTGGTCAAGAAATTTCATGCCAAGTATCCCAACAAAGCTAGGCCTTAGGTGTGCGGTGCCCACCTTTAAAAAAGGGGGTTACTTTCACACATTGCGCCAGCTAACCAGCATTTTGTTCACTGTTCTTACCGGTTTCCATTGGTTCTTACTCCCTACATTCACTTGTTCACCTGAACAGAGCATGCGCACACCTGGTCTTTTCAAAATTCCAGCATTAGCTTGATTGACGGCCAACTCTGTCTATTTAAAGCACCTGCTTCTCTAGAAAGTTGCCAGATCTTCAAGTCTCCTTACCTGTTAGAATGCTGTTCTTTATGGCTCCTGTTTGCACATCAGTATCCTGTGTTACCTGTTCCACGATCAAGACCTGTGGTATTATTGCAAGAACCTTGTGCCTAATCAACGGTCCTGTTCTTAGCTATTCGCTTTCTAAAGACCTCAACGCTTTGATTCACTGCCGTTTACCTGAACCTCTGCATTTATCTTCCAGCACTCCACAGTTCCATGTCACCCTGCTCTAATCCCCCTTAGAGAACCGCAATCTGCGGCTAGAGAGCAGCTAAGTCTATATTCCCTTGCCGGAATCCCTGGTATATACCTCTCTATCATTAGACTCCACACCTCTCTAGGGGTAAGTCTATCTAGAGCGGGGCTTCGAGGTCTATTCCAAACTAAGGCTTCATGACAACCATATCACAGTTTGATGGATGAATCTGGTTTTGGCTGATACCAGGAAAATGCTTCCTAGCTGAATGCATACTACCAAATGTAAAGTGTGGTGGAGGAGGAATAATAGCAGGGCCGTTTTGTCCTGGGCCCCTTGGTTCCAGCTAAGGGAAATATAAATGCTACATCACACATTCTAAAGAACTGTGTGCTTCCAATGATGTCACAACAGTTTGGAGGGGGCCCTTTCCTGTTTCAGCATGACAATGCCCTCATGCACAAAGCAAGATCCAGAAAACAATGGTTTCCCGGAGTTTGGAGTGAAAGTACTTGACTGGCATGCGCAGAGCACAGACCTCAACCCCATCAAACACCTTTGAGATGGATTGAAATGTCGACTGTAAGCGAGGCTTTATTACACAACATCAGTTCCCGACCTCACTAACACAAGCTTGTGTATTATAGAAACAGCAACATATGTTTCTGTGTGGTCAAAGCAGTGCATAAACAGCCAGATGTTCAGAAGAAAAAGCTTCTAGTCATTGTTCTGCTGTAACACACCAAAAGAAATACAATGCAAACTTATTTGTCATGACCAGCACTGCACATCATACATATTCTCCAGTCAACCTCATTGGCATATATTTGGGGTAATTTATAATGGAGCGATGCAATGCAATGGTGTACAAAAGTAGTTTTTTCTTCTTTTGTGATATCATGTTACTGTGCTTTTCTCAGTGTTTTACACTGTTGCGCTGTTCATTGACCGGCATGATTTCTTTTGTGGAGAAGCAAAGAAGAATTTATTTGCACATAATAATGTAGTTACAGTTATACACCAGGAACATGTGCAAAAATGTGATTGTGTTTCTGTGAAAAAGACATCTAAATGAGATAAACGGGTCTGATTTATCAAGGCACGTATCTAGGGCTGTCAAGAGGGATTCAGGGCCCCGGTACAACAACCACATGGGACCCCCTTACAGTTGAGCATGTAAATTTTTTTGAAAGTGTGTGTTCATGTAAATTGGGGATGTGGCTATGCATCATTGGGGCGTGGCTAGCAGATGAAAAGCGCTAGGCCACTCTCCTGCAGAAAAAAACCTGCATTGTTGTGCACACCATTGCCACAAGGGTGCATTGCCCGCTCGCCAGAGTGTGACATATGTCCCAGCACTCCTGACTTTCAGGACATCTAGCACCATAGTGTAGTATATAAATAATGCAGTGTGTACATAAAGAGTTCATAGTCTTCGCCTGCTCCTTACATTGGGCAGAACACTCAATAAAATTTGGGATTGTCCCACTAGAATCACAAAATTTCACAGACTGTCCTGCTCTCTCCTACCTGTTCTTGTCACTTTCACCACCAGTGGCTGCAGGTTTCTTTAATTGCGGCTTGTATGGATCCTGGAATGCTGGGGGCCCTATTTGGAAATAAAAATGGGTAAATTTAGAAAATTCCAACCAGCCCCAGCCTAAAAATCAATAACACCCACGAGTTATAATTAAGCCTTCCTCCACCGCCAACATAAAAATAGTATAATCATTTAATAAATAAACCTATTTCCCACCCTGCAAACAGCCCCAACAATAAATTATTAGTATTCCTGCAATCGTCACTGCCATTAATTCATAGTCACATTTAATAAAAAGACCTCAATCTCCCCAAACTCAACCATACATCCATTAGCCTCCAAACCACCCCATCTTAAATTAGTAGTCCACACTATTAAATTGCCCCACCATCACCCCACAAACAAAATTGCACCCATTAATTAGCCACCGCCTACCTCACACTACATTTCCACAAGCCCTCTGTGCCATCACACACATACACACACACACATTACCACAAGCCCCCTGTGCCAATACCCTGCATGCCGCTTTTCCCCCCTTCACCTGGCCCCCCTTCATCACACTGTACATTGCTGCCTCTCTCCTTTATCACTGTGCCATCCTGCCCTGTCTGCTTCATCACTTGGTGCCATTGTTTTCCTTCCCTTGCCTCTGTTCCTTTACTTAGCTTTGTATTGGTTCTTTTAACTCTTTTCTTCTCTTCCATCTTCTGTCTTCTCTCTTCTCTTTGCTGGGTCCTCTCTGCGCTGCTCTTCACTGAATGCCGGGCGTGACATAACCACCTCGCAGGAAGAAAGGAAAAAAATAAGTTTAAAAAACAGTGGGCAGTGAGGGCCCGGGCCCCCTGGGGTATGTCCAGGGTCATGTAATTGGTACCCGTACCCAACTCTCGGCGGCCCTGCACGTATCTGCCGTTTTTGTGCGTATTCTACACAAATCACTCTGCGCATGGCCAGAACTGGGAGATAAGGCATGTCTTAAAGCCCTGTCTGCTGCATCTTCGTACACAAAGGAC
Organism: Mixophyes fleayi; assembly: GCF_038048845.1. NCBI lineage: Eukaryota > Metazoa > Chordata > Amphibia > Anura > Limnodynastidae > Mixophyes > Mixophyes fleayi. The sequence goes on along the minus strand of NC_134403.1, from coordinate 213,106,484 downwards.
ACTTACTACAGCCTATGAAGGGGCGTTTTGCTGTAGTGAATTTAAAGTAGGAGCGTGTCAATTGTGCGAATAAGACCTTACTGTAGCTGGTCTACGTTAGAACTCTTCTTATCTCCCCCATCTCGCTTCTCCAGGCACAAAAGAGCAGAATGACGTAAATTTTTATAGACACACATGCGTGTGGCCACTTTTCTGGGCATATGCAGAGCGAATCACATGAGATAAGCTACGTGCATCAGGACCAATGCATTCCCACATTGTAGGACACTAGTGTAAGAATTACTTTAATAAATTGACATTATGTGGTATTAATATACAATGACTATACTTAAATTGTAGAAAATGTTACATGTTACATCTTAAAGATCCAAATGATGTCCTTACTTCAAATTTGATTATTTATGTTCTTTTTATTCCAGCAGTGTACACAGCATCTTTTCAAGGGTTTGGTACAATCATTCAGTAATCTCTTGTGTTCAGAACACTTTAAGCTTTTATATCCATAATTATTATTTTGTTATTCTTTTCCTCACTGTATGAAAGTACAATGATGTAGCCATCACTGGTAGAGCAGATAATAGAAGGAGCTGATCAGTTTATATTCCACAGACAAATCCAATACATACAAAAAATGCTTTACCCAAATTTTAACCCTTTTTTTGTCAGCAAAAAATTAATTAATACATTTTTTTCTACAATATACTGCCTTTTCTATGGAAGCACTGTGAATAGCCATACTTATTTTATTGCAGTGTTTTTCTTACCTTCCATCTTTATATGTATTAATTATTATTATTAACATTTATTTCTAAGATGCCACAGACTGTCTGCAGTGCTATACATAATTGCAGCTACATTAGGAATTGATCACACTACAAAATTACATAATTACACAATGAGCAAACAGCTGTGAATTAACAAAGTACATTGTACATGGTAGTGCAGAGCGGCTAAAGAGGGGACTGAGCCTTAAAAACTGGGTAGAAAGTGCATGACGTACATAGGATAGTGCTGGCAGGAAAACATGAGGGAAAATAGCCCTGTGTGTGAGAACCTACATTCTATAGGAAAGGGGCAGACACAAAAATAGCGGCACTGAGAGGGGGGTAGGGGTGGGGGTAACTGACCAGGAATAGGAGGAGGGCCGGTAGGTTTTAATGGAAAAATTAGTTTATAGTGCATGCTTGAAGCCTTGGAGAATTTATATATAATTTATCAATCATCACTATTTAAATGCAAAGCTATACATAATATAAAAGGACTGAGTTGGTGGCAGCTCCTCTTTGAAAATCCTTGGCCAGTGTCAGATTTATCTAGAAACAATAATTTAGAGGTGGCGGTCATGGTGTAGTTTGGGATCCCTACTGTTTCTATTCTCATTGTTGACATATTGGGACACATTCTTTAGCTACTGTTATTTTATGTTATTAGAATTATGTCCCTTAATATAATTAAAATTCCCCATAAATTATAAATAAATTTTGCCCCTTAAATCAATAATAAAGATGGTTTTAATAATTCAAAAGTCAATGGTGTCTTCACTAATGTTCTGAATGACAAGTTAAATCAAACGGCATGCAGTTTGAGCTACCTAAACCAATCAGAAGCAGGTCTAAAATAAAACTTGAGAGTTCATCTTCAAACCATGGTACAGTAAGTCTTTTGTATGTTATGGATATATACTTATTACATATGAAAGCACATAACATTTCAGAGTCCTTTGGTAATTAGAGGCAAATGCTTTTATTTACAGCAAAGGTTTCTATTAACAGCCCGGAGTTTTGACAACAGAGATTACCATGGTGGAAGCAGATTTGCAAACATTCACGGCACAACTAATTGGGAAGAAAACTAATGTAGAAGGTTTATGCTATAGAATCTGGTAGAACTGTGTATTCTTTATGCAAATTCCATTTTAATTTGAATCAATTTGGCGAGCAGATGTGAAGATAAAAAAGAGGTCCTGTCTAGTAAAGGAGAAATGCTTTGCTCCAGTTCTTAAGCAAAACTCAAATCAGGCTAATTATGTATATTTCCTTTTATCCGGGTGTAAATTATATTGTAGAAGCAGCTGGCAATGCAAGTGTGTGTTTGACAATTATAAACAAAAGTCATAATTAACCATTTTATTTCAGCACTGAACAAAGAAAGGCGACTTACTGTGCAATTTTTAGGAGGAAAATGTCAGTGTTTTTCTTTCTTTATAAGGTTCACCTAGTATGACTATTTGTATACACGATTACACAATTCATAATGCTGTCCCACAAAGGCTATGCATGTGTTTTTAGAACACATCAAAACAAATCGGTATATTTCTTTTATGCATCTTGTCAGTGAGGTCTTGGCTGTTGCTCAGTTCTGCAGTACATTACTTTCTACTTTTTAGAAATCACTGCCTCGATGAACATTCAAACAGTATAGCACTCCTATTATGTCAATGCATTCTATATTTTGTTTATTAAAATTTTAACCCCAGATTCACATTAGGCATTGTTACTGTGTGTGCATTCTTGTTTATAAAATAGCTCAACTTTTATTTCTATCTGATTTGAAATGGATGTCATATACTGTTAAAAATTTTTATTGCATAAGTAATGAAAAATTAAACAATTTCTCATATTTTTCATCTGTTTGCAACACATTAAATCAAGCAGTTAATAATAGTATACGTTTTGGTGGCCTTTGCATGCAGCAGCCTCTCTTCTCTTAATTCTCTTAATGGAAACAGGCCTAATGGAATTCAATTGACTGCATGGGGTATATATACTAAGTGGTGGTTCCGACGAACCGCCAATTCTCTGCACTTTGCCATTCTTTTTTTAAAATGGCAAAGCCCATCAGGGAATTATCTGTAATAAAATTGCTGTTTTAAAAAAATGATGCCAAAGCGCAGAGAATCGTTGTTTTGTCTGAACCGCTGCTTAGTAAATATACCCCATGTCCTAAGCATGTAGCCCTCAGAGTTTCACTATTACAGCAGATAGAAAAACAAACATGGACAAATAATTCATAGTCATAGGTGAAGGTCAGCAATAGTAGGACTACCAAAATATCAAATCACAACACTAGGGAATGGATATAGCAAAGGTCAAGGTAGGTGGATATTAATCAAGATCTGAAATAAAGCAGTAGTCTCTACTCAGAATAAATAATCAAAACACATACCCTGGACACAGTATAACAACATTCATTTGGCTTAAATAGGTGAATTAGTGCCACAACATAGTATACTATGTGATAGCACATGAAGCACCATGTGTCCATGCCCATGCTCTCTGATGGGCATCAGCGAGTTCTTTGTTAGAAACTAGAGCTCAGCGCAGACAGCCGTGTTTTAGTTTTGGTTTGGTTCTAAATCCATTTACGTGTTTTGGTTTTGGTAAAAAATCCTTAAGTGTTTTTGGTTTTGGTTCTGGATTTCATTAAAAATTGTGAAAAATAGGTAAAAACATGTGAATTTGGGATGTTTTTGTTCCTACAATACTATTTCTAGCATTAGCATTGACTTACACTCTATTTTATAATGATCTCTTCACAACTGTCAAGTTTCACCACTTTTGGCCAAAAGATTCAGCGAGCTTGTGAAGAGAATGATGCAGCTACTTGCACTGCTGCTGATAGTGATATTCCTTCCCAGTGATCTGTCATGGTCATGTAGTCTTTTGATTGACCAGTACTGCTTGTCCACATATCCACAGTTAAGTGGACGGTCGGTAAAAAGGCATTTTCTAGGGACTGAATTGCTTTTTCTTTACCTTTCCGGTACAGCACAGTGGCCTAGTGGTTAGCACTTCTGCCTCACAGCACTGGGGTCATGAGTTCGATTCCCGACTATAGCCTTATCTGTGTGGAGTTTGTATGTTCTCCCTGTGTTTGCGTGGGTTTCCTCCGGGTGCTCCGGTTTCCTCCCACACTCCAAAAACATACTGGTAGGTTAATTGGCTGCTATCAAAAATTTACCCTAGTCTTTCCCTCTCTGTCTGTCTGTCTCCCTCTCTATCTGCCTGTCTCCTGTGTGTGTGTGTCTATATTAGGGAATTTAGACTGTAAGCTCCACTGGGGTAGGGACTGATGTGAATGAGTTCTCTGCACAGCGCTGCGGAATTAGTGGCGCTATATAAATAAATGATGATGATGATGATAATGATACAGCTGAGGAATTGCAGTTCCGGAGGAATGAAATCAAGATGGAATTTGGTAGCGTGCACACAATTGCTCTCAACTAATTGATTAAAACCTGATGCATTAATGGCGGAAATTGGATGCACATCCAAAGCTAATATAGCTATCATGGCTTTAGTGATCCACTGTGCAATAAGAGACTGACTGTCCTACTTGGTTCCTCTTTCAAACACTTGCTTCCCAGAAAAAAACTTGTGTAAAACTATGCTTACTCTTCTAGGTCCCTTTCTGTATAGATGTATCACCCTCAGCAGTAGCAGCTGTATCGCACAAGGATGTCTCTTGGTAATCATGGATTGCATGAGGGGGATGAGTCAGAATTTGAAAGTTGGATGCCGGACTATGTACTAATAATGAGGAGGTTGATGATAAAGGTGCTGACAATGAAGATTGCATGAGGTGTCTATTCTTTTTCGACTGCTAGCTGATGCTGGGCTGCTTGCTACAATGCACAATTTTCCACCTTTAGAAAAACTACATGAATGAACTTGCTTCAAATGATGCAACAGAAAGGAAAAGCCTAGATGATCAACGTCTCTACCTCTACTTATTGTGGCATCACAAAGGCTACAGATGACTTTACAAATGTTGTATGGGTTAGGATAAAAAATATTTCCAAACACAAGAGATGGAGATTTTTTTTTGTCTTAAGCACTAGCATGACAATGTGTTTATCATGGGCATAAAGTGGTACCACTAGTGACTGCCTTAGTTCAACACAAACATAATCATCCACCTCATTATCTTGTTGAAGTACAACACATTCATTATCAGATCCACAATTATCCCCCTCATCCTCTTGCCACAAGTTGCAAAGTAGCATCTTCAATTTCTCTGTGTAAATCATCATTATTACTCATCCTCACATTTCCACATGGTTGAGAAATTTTGGAAGGAGACTACTCTATAATTACAGTGTCAGAATCTGAAACATCAAACTTATATATAGTACTCATGGATACCCTTAGACTCTTCTCAGGATTCTGTGAGAGCCCAAGTTGCCCAAGAGCCCAAGTTGTTCATGCATTGATGTGGCTTTTTTGGAGGTGACATACCTACACTTGCGAGAAGGTAGTGTATGGGAAGTTAAGGAAGATGCATGACCGTGTTGGGGACTTTCTTTTGCAACGGGCATTCTAGTACGTGTATCAGCAGTAGCAGGACCCAAACTAGCAAACAGTGAGCATGGTCTGAGCCTTTTCTTGCCACTGAGAGTGGTGTATGAAATTGTAGCTATGTTATTTTTCTTGGACGCATCACCATAGTCATCAGAAACTTCACTCTTTATCCTTACATTAAAATCTGATGTTCTCTTTGAGATTGACAACAAGTGTTTGGATTTTGAGCACACATTTTCACAGTCAAACAGTACCCTGATGTTTCACCACTAAATAGTTTAGATGTCACACTCACTGATACTGCCCCTCACAAAATTTCTTTCAACTTGAAACACTTGGGAATTTAAATACAAGAAATCTATTTGTTTTTTGAGTGTGTGGCTCACAGTCATACAGCACCCTATTTTCTTTCACTAAATAGTTCACACTCACAGATACTGCTCCTCACAGAAGTTTCAGGGATACACTGATATTGCATTGTCCTAAATATAAATAAAGGCTTTCCCCCTTAAAAGCTAAAACTTTGGAATATAATTAATAGATGCTAGAATGGTTAATAAAGTAATACTCCTGCAAGAAATCTGCATGCCACTGCTGTTTGCCACAGTTATAATATATAACAACTGATACATAAGATAGTGGAGTAACAATTGTAGATGTTTGAAGGCATTAGTGAAATCAAATAACTTGTGGTGCATTCTGATTTGTTCCTTAATTTCTCCAAAAAAAATTCTGAATTGAAAGTAGGTTCTTGTTTATCTAGACAATCTTATTTATCTAGACAATCTTGTTTGCAACTTCTGGATCACCGATATTCCCGAACCTTGTTGAATTGTTTTGCTCATCTCTGTTTTACAGGTGCTAACAATCAATGAGTGTAACCTGTCATATGGAAATATATTTTTTTTCTGCGCGATATCACTATCCAGACTAGAACGAACCTATTCTGAACTTGTGGGAAGGGAAGTGAGATACAACTACTAAATCAAACCATGAAGTCATGAAACTCTACCGTCATATTTTTTCTAAAAAACGTCATCATTAGCAGCTTCCTTGTAGTGCAATATAAACATGTTTAATTTATTAGCCATCTATGCTCCAACGAAAAAACATGCAATATGACATACTGTATAATGTAAAATCTAAGGTGACATGTTCACTTTAATGGGACATGCATGTAACCCACCACCTGCACTTACTCCATAAATAAACAGACATTGAAAAATGCAACAAGTCCAATTTTGCACATTTATTAGTTTATGATTAGGCTTAGTTTTGATCGAAAACTATGAACATTTCTCTTATCCTAATGCCTATGAATCCTCCAACATCACCTCTAGTAGTAAATAATAACACAGACAGATAAGTATCATTTAACCATGCGACATTGCTGTTTTTTTTAGTTTTTCTTTCTTGATTTCCAAGAACTGCTATGAAACTAAGCACAATAAATTGTTTACTTCCTTTCAGCAGGTAACAGAGAAATATAAAGAGCCATTAAATAACAACGTCCACCCCAGATTTATTTGAAAATGTTTTTTTACAGTGGTCGACCAGGGGGGAAGTTCTGACCCTTTCCTGCATGGCTCTATTTAATGAACAACTGAAGGGCAGTGTTACCCATCAAAGCCTAAATGAATGCATTATCTCTTTGTTATGCTAATGCATACCCCATGTGCGATTTAGAATGGCACTTCCAGGGAAATTAAGTATGTTCATTGACACCGTGAAATGTTTTCACCCATGCCGTAACCTTCACAGGCTCAGAACATCTATCAGTCTTTAAACTATTCATCTGCAAAAATAAAAAAGTAAAGAAAGAGAAAGAAATAGCTTACCAATTATTATGCTAATGCATTTCAGTACATTTCACTGGATTCCCTAGGAAATGCAATGAGTTGACTTTACAGCATCCAAACTGCAAAATTATCCCTAAAAATGTAAGCAAACTTATTACAGCAATTTAAATATTATGCCTCAACCTTGTGCAAAGTGTTTTAGCCTGTACCATTACGATTATGTTTGTTTGAAATAATTTCACTGCCTGTATGCACCTACAGTATGGAATTCTGCACTGCTATCAAACATGTTTACAGCTATGAGGGTGAAAACATTAGTAAACCCACTTTAGCATTGATAGACAGAGGTGGAAATTACATTAAGAAATAGCAGCAAATAGTGCAAGAAAATCTGAAGAGAACAGCTGGATTGTCTGAGAAATGGGATTATCTTATTTTGCCTGCTCGACGACGGTCCACGGTCAAGGGCAATATTTTTTGAAATTTTGTTTCATGAAGAATATAAAAATGTATTTATTTAAGAAACAACATTTCTGAAACACATAATTGCATAGTTCATAAGTAGACGGTGCAATGATTGAGACTATGAGCCAAACTCATCTTGGAATGCAATGTGAACACAATTCGCGGCAAAAACACAAAATCAGACGTCAATTGCATGCATGTCCAGAGGATCTCAAGAAACATTTCCATTTCACTATGCCGTATGAAGATATACAGAACACACTGCAGGATATGCACATGCTTACGTGAAATATAACGTCCCATCAGAACGCATGGCAACAGAAATAAATATTAAGTAAATGAGCAACTCTTAATAATATAATCACTAATAAAAAATGCTTTAAATTTTTCTTTTTTTTTTTTTTTACATGAAATGCATAAAGCAGGTTGTTCTTAATGCTTATTGTACATAAAATGCATTTTTACAATTTCTCTTACTTGCGAGCACTTGTTCTGACATGCATATGTGTCAGTCATCAATATCAGTTGGCACTTACACCTGCCTTGTAGCTGGTGCAAGTGATATGACTAAGAAACGGTCAGAGCTTGAGTTGCACGAATGAGCATGAGGTCAATCTTGGCACATCATCACTGTATATTTCCTATGTGTCTTCATCCCTTCCCGCCTCCGTTCCGCCCTTCAATGTGTAGGCTGTCGGAAGTGTCATTTGTGTTTGGACTTGATTTGCATGCAATTGCGTTCACTGTCGCTAAGTCATTTTCTGAGCATGTGCAAAGCAATCTCAGCAAGATACGGCCCACAACTGGACTTACTGCTGAAGATGAATCAGGTCCTATGTAGTTAATGATGACATATTTATTAAAACCACTAAAATTGGCATTTGCTTTTTCATACAAAAAAATTGAAACTTAGTTAAAAAAAACAGGCTTAAAAAGTTTATATGCAGATAAATATATATATATATATATATATATATATATATATATATATATATATATATATATATATATCGGCCCAGTTAAATCTAATCCTGATCAGTTGGCTCAATGCCTGTCTTCTCCCTTTCCCAGTTAAGCCACTCTAATCACATCACTAAGTAGGAATGGTCCAGTATTTCTAGCACTTACTTGAATTTACGGCAATGGTGGACACCATCTTGACCACTTTTTTTTTTTTACAAAGTGCAACCCATTGTAGGTATAGAGATACAACCTGATCTCCGTAACATCAGTGGTGTGGGAGAATTATGGTAATTTTGCAAGGAGAAAAAGATTGTGTGACCTTGCAAAAATGTGCCTTCTCCATCCTATTTATTACTTTTAAGTAATTCCAATTCACAAATTTGAATCTTGTTTCTGCACTCCAATGCAAAAGTATCCCAGTGTCCCTAGTACACTAACAAGGACATCCCCCATCCACTGAATTCTTCCCAGTCAATGCAAACTTTTGTACCCTTGCCGATCCTGTCATCTGGGTCACAAAATGTGCTTACCTCTAAAATTTGTCACGCTTGTGTAAATGTTGGCACAAACCAGCAATTGCTCTGCTGTTCTGTACTTATGGTTTGTGTTTGTTAGAATAGTTTGTAGATATTTTGCATGAGTTCTGCAAACAATGTAAACATTTCTATTAACATTAATAAATATTGTGCACAATAGCTGATTATTATCTTGACTAGTCTTTGGTCTTTGTAGAGAAAGAAATGAATACAGCTAGACTCAGATTGTGAGTCTACTTTTTAAGTAATAATTTATTTAATGTAAATATGTGTAAGGATTGGGACAAAAAATGTATACAAATGTATGTGGCCATCGGATGTTCGCAGGTTGCGGGATTACAGACAAAAATGAAATAGTAATATCAATAGGAATATCAATAAAACTTTAGGCACAATGCATGTTGATCAGGCAAATAACAAGGGAATTTATCAACAATTTATAGAGGATAGGTGTTACAATAGCCATAGCGGCCCATGCAGCTGCTACTGGGACCAGAGACACATAGATTAAGGGGCATATTTCAATTAGGTCCGGCGCCCACGATTATGCATGGCTGCACAAGTCCCTTTACCACATCACTGCGGATTTCTGTTTGCACCCCATAGGGTTGCGAATGGAAATCCGCAATGTTGCGGTACAGTATTGTCACTTTACACGCACAGTCTTGTGTAATCGCAAGCGCTGGGCCTAATTGAATATGCTCCTAAGACTCCTAAGCCTAATGGCATATGGGAGCTTTGCACGCTCATATATTTTGACATAGGGGATGCTGCACACTTACACTGTGTTTTCCTGCACATAGCAGTCAGCATAAATGCTGAAATGGTGATGCACAAATGCTGTTTGCTCTGTGTATGCTCTGTGGATGCTACCTTGCTCGCATGTGATGTATGAGGAGATGAAAATGGGATGAGACCTCCTTCAAAATGTTGCTATAGGGCCCAGTTGCAGAGCTACTATTGTTGCAGGGGGTGTGGTATATATGCGGCCCAGAGGTGATCTATGCCAAGGCCCCAACATGCACAGGGGCTAGTGCTTGTGTAGTTAAGCCCTGTTTTGGCATTCAGTTCATATGCTATCATCATTATTATCATCTATTTATTTATATAGCAGAACTGATTCCACAGCGCTGTACAGAGAATTCACTCACATCAGTCCCTGCCCCATTGGAGCTTACAGTCTAAATTCCCTAACATGCACACAAACACACAGACCGAGAGAGACTAAGGGCAATTTTAGAGCAGCCAATTAACCTACTAGTATGTTTTTGGAGTGTGGGAGGAAACCGGATCACCAGGAAGAAACCCAGGAGAACATACAAACTCCACACTCATGAATCGAACTCATGACCACAGTCCTGAGAGGCAGAAGTGCTAACCACTAAGCCACTGTGCTGGCCATGGGCCCAATATGCTATGGGGCCGCAAAGGAAAGTTATGCCCCTGACAAGACCCTTTAATCATATTATGCCCCAAATATACTGATGGTACAATCACAGCCATTTTACAATGTATTGAAAGATTTCTGACATTTCCAAAGGTGCTTTCTCTTATGTAATGCTTAATAATCATAATAATCAGGTGTCAAGTCAAATCATAATTATGCTCCTGTGTGACTTTTAGCCCTTTCTGCTGGAACGCTAATCTTTAGTGTCCCCATTATGTACCAAAAGTATTATACATATATTTCCCTGAGATAGATACCCTGCAGCTTGAAGGCATGGCCTTTTCTTTGTGAATAATATGCTCCCCTCTGTTACTGGACTAATTTGTGGGATGTGAAAATGATATCATATCTAACGTTCGATTATCTCCTCTAAGCTGGACATATTAATGCTTTTCATTTTTTGCTGATGATTTTTTGAAGCACAGTCAGAACACTTAAAGAATTGTTTGTAACAGTCAGATTTGTGCCTCCGGCATAGAACTGTGTTGCATATCAGACACTAATGTCTCAAACAATAGTCCAAGTAGAAGGGCAGGCCTGCAGATCTGAGCTGTGGCCAGTGACACAGAAACCTGTCCCTGATTAGTAAATGGCTCCTTGCCAGTACTTCAAAGGTGATCCATTGGCCTCCTCACAGAAGGAGATTTCAGACAAAGACGCCCTTGACAAATCTCTTTTTGTTTTTTTCCCTCTTCCTGCTGCACACGGAAAGATTTTCAGGGTGGTTCAATGAAAGCTACACATGTTTACAACTGAATCACTGTTCCTATTCTGTTTTTTTTTTTGTTTTTTTTTGTCATGGAAATATATACGCAGATCGGGTTTTTTTTTAGTAACAGACACAGAGTTGTTATTTGTTTTTATTTTCATCTCTGTAATTCTCATATTACACAATTAGACTGTTATCTCTCATGGGCATACTACTCTATATTAGTGATTCATGTTTTTGTTGCTACTAAAAATAACTGCATGTATTAAAGCCCTGACCAATATCGTTAATGTCCTCCATCATCAAACACATTTAATACACAGGTATATTGTATATGGTCTGGAGAGGGTCTTTCCAAAATTCATGCCAGTTATTTCTATGTTTAATGTGAATGGTTGCTGACTATTTCCAAAGCCAAAACTGAACACTTTCAAAGAGCCTATAGTTTGGGGGAAAAAGGGATCACTTATTAGACTTTTGACCAACCACAGCCATAGGAATAGGTAACATATGCCACCCTAATGCCCTAGATTGCCTATAGCTAAGTAATAAATATTCCTTAAGAAATTTATGATAGTTGTAGGTTGTTAGCATGGATATGATTACAATAAAAAAAAGTTTACAAAAGTAATCAATCAAAAACAGGAATTGTCCCCACCTCTTCACTAATCAGTTTGTTGTGATTATTAAGTCCTTGGGTGACTGTAATTAAACCTCACTAACAAACATTAATACACTCATGTTTATTAGTGAGGTACAATAAACTACACAATGAAAGTCATTTATAAAACCCAAATTGGACCTAAGGTGCGCCTCAATAGATAATAAAAACAGTCCCATTGCTCGCTTACATTCATGATTAATATAACCCATAAGTAAGATTAAACTAGACAGTATTTTAGGTGAAAAATTTAAAAGTTTATGTTATGGAAAGGGGTACTACTAAAGTGGTAGTAGGTTGGCCTTTGATGTTACGTGCATCTCTTCGGAATTTACCACACCTAAGCATACATGTCTTTGCCATCTCACACCCTGTGTCCCCCTTTTCGCCATATCACACTCTGTGTCCCTCTTCATCAGCTCACACTCTGACCCCCCTTCAGCATCTCTCTCTGTCCCCCTCCTTCAGCATCTATCTCTGTCCCCCTCCTTCAGTGTCTCTCTATCCCCCTCCTTCAGTGTCTCTTTCTTCCCTCCTCCTTCAGTATCTCTCTCTGTCCCCCCCTTCAGCGTGTGTCTGACCCCCCCTTCAGCGTGTTTGTGTCCCCCTTCTTCTGTGTCTCTGACCCCCCTTCAGCATGTCTCTCTGCCCCCCTCCTTCAGTGTGTCTCTCTGCCCCCCTCCTTCAGCGTGTCTATCTGTCCCCCTCCTTCAGCATGTATCTCTGCCCCTCTCTTTCAGCGTGTCTCTGTCCCCCTCATTCATCCTGTCGCTCTGTGCCCCCTTCAGCCTCTCTGTGTGTCCCCCTTCAGTGCCTCTCTGTCCCCTTCAGCCTCTTTGTGTCCCCCTTCAGCATCTCTCTGTCCCCTTCAGCCTCTCTCTGTCCCCCTTCAGTGTCTCTCTGTCCCCCTTCAGCCTCTCTATGTCCCCCTTCAGTGTCTCTGTCCTCTTCAGCCTCTCTGTGTCCCACTTCAGCCTCTCTGTGTCCCCCTTCAGCGTCTCTCTGTCCCCCTTCAGCCTCTCTGTGTCCCCCTTCAGTGTCTCTCTGTCCCATTCAGCCTCTCTCTGTCCCCCTTCAGCCTCTCTGTGTCCCCCTTCAGTGTCTCTCTGTCCCCTTCAGCGTGTCTCTCAGTGCCCCCCTTCACTTCCTTTACTTACTTTCTTCCCTGACGTCTTCTCTGCTGCTGCTCCTCACTGAGGCTGCCGAACATGATGACGTCACGCCCGGAAGTCAGTAAGGAGGAGGATCCAGCGCTGGATGATGGCTAAGTGTTTTTCTTTTTTCTTTTTTTTTCTAGGGCAATCTCGGCACCCCTGTGATAGCGCCGTGGCACCCCAGGGAGCCGCGGCGCACAGTTTGGGAACCGCCGGTGTAGACTATCCAGGTGCAACTGTGAAAAATCAAGGCATTTTGCAGTGCAAATCAGCTTGCATTCATAAATGAAATTTTGATTTGCTATCTTGGCAATGTTAGATTAAGGCAAAATGTTGACGCAGTGGGGTGGGTTTACTACACCACTGGACTACTCCAATTTCTTTTTATTTTATTTTATTGGTTTCAGTAACTAGTCATTGCTCACTACTCCTACTGGTGCCACTTGGCCAAACCAGTCATGCACTGAGTGTGAATGTCAACTGCACATGAATATGGTACCCCTAGTTGTATGAGGGTAAGCACTTCCATCACCAGGCTCCTACATTCTCAACTTGAACAGCTCTCATTTGCTGGCTGCTCTGTCTGAATCCTTCCTGGCAGTTTACTGTGGATCTCTACTGCTGAGTAGCTGGCAGAGCACTGGGCTCAACACAGGACAACTGGAGGAGGATTAAAGTGGTGACCGTAATCTCTTGATCACAGGAAAACCAATCTGTGCAGGAAGAGCTCAACTAACTCTTACAAGAGATGTTCCTTCAAGTTCATATGCCTGTACAACAAGATTTTAGTGCTACTATTATTTTACACAGGTCTGGGGTAGGTAGATAAATCCACACCTTTCTTAACTAATACAGACTGACACCCTTATCCCTTGTTCATGAAAGTCAATCTAAGAATTTTGCTTTAATTATAGTGGTACGGATGTGTGTCCACCCCTCTACCCCCTGTCCGTGTGCAACTAGAAGCCAAAGCATTGCCACTACTTGCTCTCTGAACATTGGCAATCTGGGTTGTGAGATCTAATCTTTTCACCCAAACTTACTTCCAGGGTTTTGTCATCAGGGCCACCTCAAAGCCAAATACATCTCCAGGAGGTCGGTAATGAGAGCCTGGGAAGCAGAACTGCAACTGAGTTGGTCTATGTTAGAGCACACCTTCCCTCCTATGTCCCACCTGGCTAGTTGTAGGGAGGTGCAAATGCCGATATGTGCAAATCTGCATTGGCCAATACGCATGCATTTTCAAACTGACGTCATTTTCAAACTGGAATAAGTGCGACCCAGCATCAGGCTCACTTGTATATGAGTGATGCAATAAACTAAACAGGTAGGATAACAATAATGTACCAGTAAAATTAGTGAATACGTGACCTCATCCTTGTCACAGTGGTGAGTTTTTAGAACCATATTACAATAAAAATAGCCAGCATATTCAGTAAAGAAGAGAAAGCATCATTCATTTTTAGGATTCCCTTTCCCTTATAGTCTGCACTTAGCTAAAGTCCATCACTTTTACTTTTTCAGTTCTCCTTTCCCTACCCTTAAACTCTTGCCTCCTAAACTCTCAGTATATTTTTACTCCATAGCACTCCACATTTTCTTACTTTTCAGTGTTAGTCCAGCAAAATACATGCAATTTAGTTCAGTCCATATGATTACCATAATATCACAGAGTAAATGTTGTGCAGGACATCACAGAGAAACATACAAAGCTGTTTTTCATAGCACAAGCAGGGCACAGCCCAAGACTCTTCATCAGAAATCCCAGTTGCAGTCCTCCTGCTTAACAGTTGCTATTTCCCTTCTGCAATTGACTTCAAAGATTAAGCAACGAAAGAAGAAGGACATCTTCATAACTTACACTTATTGAGCAATGGAGGAGGGGGAAGAGAAGTCAGATACACTGTACAAACTGTTCATTAAAGCTGGTGCCTAAACAACCAGATCTGTGCAATTTGTCTACACACTAATAAGCTAAACTGTTTCCAGAACGGGCTGCAGTTTGACCTGATTGCAGTGTTTATGGCTAGCATTGCCAAACAGTGATTGATATTTTATCTTAAAAGAAACTGGACTTTTTCTGTCCATTACTGTAGATTTTTTTTACCATACTTGTACAATTTATGCTTCATAACCGCGTAGCCCAGAAACACAGCATGCACACACATGCAGACAACTCTTTCTATGTTCAGTTCTATACAGCGAAATTCATGGTAAAGAAAAATTAGAATAGTTATAGTGCTTTGAAATGTAGACATTCTTTGTTGAAGCCCAGTAACAGAATGCTATAGAGGGGGTAATGGAAATATGTCAGTGGGAGACATCTTTTGAAAAGAGCAGCAATTCTGCTTGTTACATCAGCACTGAGAAAACATTTCAGCTAGGTCTGAAAAGGCTGATTAATGGAGATGATGCTTGGAAACATTTTCCTTTATAAAGCTCAATTGAAAAGACCCCATTACCTCCCAGTTTTGTATTGAACACTGGTTTGCACATATGTACAATAAACAATTTGTTTTGTTTTTTCATTTTAAGAACCTGTTATGGGTGAAGTGGAGCTGCTCCAACATCCTCATAAATACATTTGCCAATTGTTTTTACATTTCATGGTAATTTATCACATATCATGCTTCTTGATGGAGCAAAAAAATAACCTTTGTGTTATACAAAAAATAATCAAGTTGCTCCGTAATTGACTACAAAGATGTCAATACCATTATATTGATAGTAATTAAAAATTGTGAGATAGACTCTTGTCTGCAGCTTAATGACTGGTAGGAGCAGGAGTGAGAGATAGTAGACAGTCTTCAGCAGAAGTCTATACTTGTACACTTAGACACCTATACACAACATGCACCATTAGTTCTATATTATTCCTGAGTGATCATATCTGTGAACAATTGGCCACACTTGGATGAAGGAGGTTGTCTGTTGTCACACACTGGCGGATCATGGTCATCAGATTTTAGGCCACCATGACCATGATTAGATGTGGATTAAGATTGCTATTTATTTAGGGTACATCCATGCAGTGATTTGGGGCCAGTTTGTTTTAAGAAGACAAAGTCCAAAGTTCTACTGTGGGCAGCTTAAAGAAGATTTAAACTCCAAAAAGAAATAATAAAATAAGGTTGTTCAGCAGTCTTGTAAATTGAGAAGTATTAGTAACTTGAAGGTCCACTTTAGCCTCAGCCCTAATAAACCTTATATTCTATAGTGTATTTTGAAAGAAAACAATCCAAAATATTACAACGGAATATAAAAATCTTTTGTTCAAATTCCTGTTTTAACTTGGAAGTGCTGAGGAAGTCCATTTCTCGTGAGAATTGCAGGATTGCTGATTGTCATGGTAATGAATAATTTATAAATCACTTAACCTTTCTCTATTACATCAGATTTTGTTTTTGTGGACTCTAGCATGGGATTGGGGAGGAGTTAAAATGGAAATTTATAGAAGTAGCAACTTGAGTATAACGTAAGGAAGTCATTTGTCACTTCTTATATATATTATTACATGTTATAGTTATCTTTTATGCATAAAATGCCGGCATATTCCACAGAGTTGTACTTGGTTAAATAATTTTGCAATGCACAACTATTTCTATTCGCATCAAAATGCAGAATTATTTAAGTGGTCTGTCAACAACAAAAGGTTTCATAGAGCAGTTGATGTGAGCAACACATGCCAGGTAGTTGTACAACCATTCTGACATAATCTATAACCACTACGACATTTCTTGTGGTAGGGACAGATTTGGAATATTTGTCTCTACCATAAAAGTACTGTCCTTTTTAATAGAACTGTGGTGCCACAGTATAGAGCGTACTATAGTACGTTCCACCCATAGCGTTTGATTACTGGAAATCTTGTTTTATATTATCACTGATGATTAGAATTTACTATCAAAAGTTTTACTCATACTAAAAAATTCTTAAAAAACCCCATAAAAATTGCATATCATACAATTAACTAGCTGGCCTTCTATAATAATAGAACATAGTGCAACAGGCATCAGTAAGAGGTGACACAAACTAGTCGACTACAATAGTATACTGTAGAAAGATAACTTTAGATGGCGCAAAAACATGATTTTTGCTCGATATATTATAAACCCTAATTTAGATGTTACAGAAAGCGTAATGGTATTCTGATCACAAAACCTAAGAGAAGCACAAGTGACTGGTGTACAAATAAAATAAATATATAATGACCATGGCTTCACAAAATATTCATGGTCATCCATTTAATTTGAAGTAAAAGTATTTGTGACACAAACTATCCACTACTGGGACACGATTAATTGACAATAGTGAAATGATTAGAATGATTCCAAAGGGATAAGAATATGCAGGGATATGCCACATTAACCGTGCCCACACCATATTTTTGCTATGGTGGTGTGGCACAATTAGAGGTGTTTGGCACAAGTAGCGTGCCTCACGATAGATGCTTGATAGGTCTATTAGTCTGGATTTATGCGGGTTATCTATAAATGAGCCCTTTAGAGTAAAAACCATACACTATTTCCTCCATCTGATATTCTTTTTAGACATACAATATGCAGGGTTAACGAAGTTGAATGTACTGAAAAATAACCAAGTGTAAAATCTGATCAGCATTTTTAAATCAGAAATTTATTTTATCCTCATCTGTGACAAAACATTGCAGTAAGTTGATTCATGTGTTCTGTGAATGTACAAAACATTTCAGCAAGCTTTTATATTAAACACAATTATACTTTAAAGTAAATTATTGCAAAAATGGCATAATAATCAAAGTGTGTTTAAAGTAATTTTTCATGAAAGTAACATTACAAATAGATTAGTAAATACTGCTGCGTGGCATGTTTAGGAGTTAGACTACCTACACTCCACAGCATTGCTGTGTACCACTGATTCATATTATCTAAGGCATCTTCAAAAGAAACAGAGCAGCCTTTTTAACACGCTTTTAACATTACAAAGTGAGAACTCGTCTGACCCCAATATATTAAGCTTTTAATGTACTCTCCACTTAATTAACTTTGCAGGGAAGAGTCATCACAGAAATCTCTCCATTGGAAAATCTGCAGCCAACCAAATCATTGAAAATATGTTTTTCCTGCTGTATTAAAGAGAGAAAAATCAACATTTTTATACAGTGCACTAAAGCTGCCAGAGGTTTAATTCACAGCGGGGTACAGCTGGGAATGAGCAATGAGTACACAACATATCGGCTGTGGAAGCTGTAGGGAAATAAGTGTGCTTATGTACTGTATCTCATAGCTGCAATTATGAAATACTAACTGACCATTTTATCGCTAAACCAACATACAATATCAACAATATCCCACAACATACCTCACAACTGTTCCTCTTTTGGCAGTTTGGTGTCTTCTTTCACCCAGATTCATCATCCCTCTTTTGTTTCAAATTATAACTCTTTTTTATATGATGATATCCTTTCCATGGACAAACACCTTCTCTTGCTTCAAAATGTCTGTTCATCTGCTATATAAATATAATATTGTTTACGTGATGGAGCTCAATTACCAAGCATCTAATGGCCGCTCCACTGCACAATAGAAGCTATTGACCCAACTGGCACAAAATTTTGCATAATCTACATCTACATTACCCCCAGGTGGTAAAGGTTCACAGAGCAAGGTGGTTGCATTGGCAGAGGAACAGAAGTTTGCACTGGCAAAGGGGAGAAGTTAGACAGAGAATAACATTATTACTGTAGTACAGTAGAGACACCAATGTGTCTTATTTTGTAGAGCAGTGCAGACATACCATTATTGTAATGTGAATAAGGGATTATTTTAGGGGTATACTTTGCTGGGTGGAGGGGCAAGTGGTCATGTCCACTATAAAAAATAACTTTAACTTTTCACCAAATTTGAGTGGCCAGAAATTGAGTCTCATTCTATACATTTACTGGGACCTCTTTTGTTCCACCATGTTACACTTCTGTGGAAGAGCACAATTCCTTGAACACTCAGAGCAATGTCATAAAAAAGCTTCAAACTCACCAAAATTCTAACTGTAAAAAAGACAGTCCCCATATCCATAGACACTCGTTAGTAATATAAGCGTAAATGAGACTAAATCAAGCAACATTTTAGGAGGAAAACTGAAAAATTTAAATGAGTGAAAGAAGTGGTACTAAATGGGTATGAGGTTAGACTTATGATATGATGTTTACATGAACTGTACCCAACAAAAGACTTTTCTGCCTCTTCTGCATTGGGGTTAGCTTGTGGCGATGACTCTCAGGCCAGAGTCATTAAGGAGAGTAAGGCAAAAAAAAGGAGTCAATTTGAATCTGGACAAACCATGTTACAATGCAAGGGGTAAAAATTTGTTTATTATTTTGCACATAATCAAAATACTATTTTTAGTCATGTAACAAACAAATACTTGATAGCTTTATTTTTACACTGAAATTTGAAGTTGATCTAGTATATACACCAACTATAAAACTGTCCACACATTTTAAATTTACCTCCCTCCTCCAATGCAACATGGTTTTGCCAAGGTGCAAAGTTACTCATTTTTTCTGCTTTGCTCCCCTTAATGACTCAGGCCCTCAGAGTGGAAAGTAAAGCACCTTGACGTGTGCTGGGTGGACAAATCAGGTGTGTCAGTGCAAAACCAAGATGGTGGCAATGTGCATCAGCTGTGCTTTGTAAGTGACCATCAAATTATTTGTTATTTTAGTACATTGCAGAGCTAATAGATAATAGTAACTATTATTTTTAAAACAAGGCTGTATCTGTATTATATGCTGACAGTTTACTGTCTGTGTGTTTACTTTACATGCATGTCATAAAATGAATGCCTACAAGAGGATTTTTGTGTGCTTGGACTCTACACATCAATGCCGCAGTGCTATCTAACGCTAACAAGTTTTTTCATCAAAGTCATGAAGGCATGAGAAAAAATTTGCATGTTGATTCCTAGTCAGCTCACATGTATTTTTTATCAAGGTGAGCTGAGAATATTTGCGAGCATGGGCAAGTGTGAACATTTTCTTAATGAATCTAGAACTATTCATGCATAAGATTTAAGTTCCAAAAAACTCTGAAGCAAAAGAAGGAAGAAAAAGACGAAAAAGCCAACAAAATAGCAATATATGTAAACACATATTACAATTTAGGACAGAAGCTGGGGAGGGGCGCTTCGTACATCAGACAGTACAGTGTTTATATACCGGCAATGGAATAAGTGTGCCTTCATAAACAAATATTAATTCCGCTATATAGTACAATGGATGGTGACAAGAGGCAATATAGGACAAATTAAACTGACTTACAGTGTTTACTCTGTAGAAATAGTGATTTCTGTCTGATATTCCTAAACCATTCTTTACCCAAAACACCTACAAAAGATTAATTAGAATGCTGCATCAAGCAGATTGTAATTTGTTGCAAAAGATAGTCTTAAACAAAATATTACTTAGCATAAACAACTGACTAATCGTCTGTCAAGGAACTCTATGAATTTTGATTTACTTTTCACTAGAGGTGAAATTGTCAGTGCCCTATCTGCTGATTGATCATATAATCCTACATGGGTGTTTATGCCTCACAAATATGTATCAATTTCTACATGTCATTGCTTAATCACATACACTGGCATGACCAGGTCTCCTGTGAATGCCCAAACAGAGATGCATATATACCCAGGATTTCAACATTACTAACAAGCTATTTTTCTAATGTACTTATAACAATGACTACTGATGGAAGCTCATAAAATTGAAAGCAAAATTACAATTTTATGTATGGATTGCACCATACCTAATTTAGATTACACATTAGAATGGCCTTTGCTGGGTTTTGATGCAGCCCCAAGCTGCTTTGCCCAGTAAGTGTGCTATGCTTGTTATGTGGATCATGGCTTACTTAATTCATAACAATCTACTTACATTTGTGCAATGTTTTAATATCCAAAACCAGAAGAAAATAGATTTTATTCAAACAGCATGGATATAGGGCAAACTTGAAGGTGCTCCCTACTTTGTATAGTAGAAATGACCTTTTTCACCTACATAGAGCTGGTGTTAACTACTTCACACATGATAACCAAGGATCATAGCAAGGTGCAATAAGTATATTTAAAAATCAGAAAATCTTAACATTACAGATGTATTTCACAAACTCAACAAAAGCTAAATGTGCTCAAATAAAGAATACAGATATGAAGAAAAGTATTATGATTCAGAGAAGAAAGCTGTACTTTGACATGCTTTGTTTTAACTTTACATCCCATGCACCGAGGAAGTGAGCTCATAACATATATGCAAAGGCATACAAGTAGATAAATAAATTAACTACTTGGACATGAACATAGGTAGGCACAAACTAGAGAGCAAAAGCTGGCACCAAAATAAATGATGTGCTAATATGTCATACTCCTAAAACAGATTAACTAAACATTGTTAAACATGGCACAGTTGGCACGAATACAGTTTTATTTTACTCTGTAACAATGTACTGATGCTGTGCATTGCCCTACATATACATTGGTGCATTACCACCTATTGATTTGGAAAAAAACACCTCCGTTTAAGATACTTTATGTGACTATTCTAATCAGAGATGAAAATATGCTTGGGTGGATGGGAGTTAAAAAAGTTACCATGTAAAAGTCTACTCACTATCACTGTGAGGCCACCTGCTAGATCATTTATACACTTCTAAAATTCAATGGTTTTTGTGGAGTGTGTTGTCCATGGTCCTGAAATTTCAAACCTTTTGTACATGTTCAACTTGCCATACACAAGCAAAATAATTACTTAATATGAGGACATAGACTGAGTCAAATTCAGAGTATATTGTTTAGTGGATAATTTGGCTTATTGAAAAGATATTTAAGAAAATCCCAACATTTCTTATTAATAGTGGTGCATGAAAACAAGTGTTTGCATGCAGTACTACAACTATTGACTTAGGTATCTGGATTGAGTGCATATGTGAAATATGTGTTGGAAATAAGAAAGAAAGAAAAAGTGTTCTATCGCATTGATAAAATAATGAAAAGCAATACCTCCAACCTATATGAAAGAGTACAATTTATTAGTTAACTGATAAAGTCTCTGTTTAATAGCCTTTTCATATGGTTACATTATTTCTCAATTAAAATGGCTACTGTGTCTGTGATTTTTAGCTAAATAGCCGCACATCTAATTATGTGGGTTCTATACATTTATGTCATTAATCACATATTTGTGCAGGACAATGTTACACATTTTGTTCAACAGCAATGACCTGCCTTTAAAACCTTGTTGTACCTTCCAGTGAGAATATTTCTAAAAGATAGTTCTGTCATCCTCATGCACTGTGCTTCCCCTATGCAGACTATGCAGAGTCATGTCTAAACATTCTGTAGCCTATCTTTCCAATTGGAGATCATTACATTTAAGTTATTTCCAGTAAATTGCTCATATGACCCTGACCAGAGTATTAATTACATTTCAATGAGTAAGCAGACAGTGTGGCTGTTACTATTTCAAGTGTAATATTTGTGGAGTTTGTAGTATT
Source organism: Mixophyes fleayi (assembly GCF_038048845.1). Lineage (NCBI taxonomy): Eukaryota > Metazoa > Chordata > Amphibia > Anura > Limnodynastidae > Mixophyes > Mixophyes fleayi. Next base: position 213,083,923 of record NC_134403.1, on the reverse strand, counting down.
AAACATTGGTTTATTGGTGTCATACTGCCAGCAAACTGTGCTGTGCTTTCCTAAGATCTGGATGTAATGTAATTCAGTGTTCCATAGTAGGTCATCTGCAGTTACCTGGCAATGTATGTTCATTTGAAATGGGTTTAAAAAAATCTTCCACCAATTGCATGAATTAATTTAAGGCAATCAAGTTACCAATAATCCCAAAAATCCATAACAAAATAAAGAAATCTTACTTCTTTCAACTTGGCCATGACTACCAAAATTATTCCATTGGATATATGTATATTGATATAACTGTACATATGTCTTACATATGTCCTTGACATTATCAAAATTAAGTGTCTGTATTGTCTCTTTAAATGCTCAGCGGTTGCAGTTCCGTCGCACACTGTCATACCAATACTGAAGCCTCTTAGTTGATACGGTGATCTGAAAGAGATTGAGCACAGCATATTTGGCCTGGGTGTCACCACCATGAAAAGTGTCATTTTCTTTAAAACGGAGGTGATTTTAATGAGGTGGGAGACTACTGCAGAAAGATGGAAGAAGTAATGACATGCAAATTGCACTGGCTGGAAGATGGATCACTACAATCCAAAGACATTTACTGTTTTGGTGTGAGATAGCAGAGAGCTGTAAACGATTTATCTCTAGAAGCCAGCTCCGGGAGAGTTACTTACAAGACTTCTGGATGTAAGACATGAGAAGATATCATTTTCAGACAAAGCACAAAATTCTGCTTTACAGTCTAGAGGCATATGCAGTATACACCAATATGGGCATCTAGACTACTTCGGATTTGGAACCCTGGATGATTTCTATTTGCACTCACCGATGAAACAGAAGAAGAGGAGTAATTGGTATTTAATTAAGAATCATAGAAGAATTATGCAAAAACAAATAACACATTTTTCTTTCAACCTTCTGGATAGGTTAGAGACTGACATAATTGTCCTGAAAGGAAGAACTCTACTTTTACCGTGCTGCCTCCCTGTTCTATCTCATTGTCCCTTGTAAGGACACTGCTCAGTGAGTGATCAGCATACTGGGTGCACTTCTTAGCGGTTGAACTTTCAGGCAAACATGGAATTTGAAAAAAATATGTTTGCATTTAGTTTCTATGACTAGAAAATTATTTGATAAAAGGAAAAAAATAAAATGATTTAGAACTCATGCCAGTGATTGGCATCCTTTAGTCTCTAGACGCTAATGCAACTGCATTTATTTTGTCATGTCAATTGGGAAATGGGAATTCTCACAGCAGAGAATGGTTCACGCTGATATCTCACTATTTCACTATTTTCTATCAGTCTAAGGCTAACTGTGATGCAAAGGCCCCAATATACATATGTATTAACAAATGCTTTTTAGTTTATTTGAACAAGTATAAAACAACATTTCGAAATACAATATAGTACACAAATCATTGAAAGGTATCAGAGTACTGAGACACTAGCTCATATGAAGTAATTATCAAGAAGAAATGAACAAAAAACAATCCAGAAGAAAACAATACATATATGCAAATGTACATTCCCCTTACAACATCATGCCTCCTGGATTATTTTACTTTTGTACAATAACCACAATGGAACCTTTAGTCTACCATCACTCGTAGTACTGTAAATTTGAGCAGCAGTCACTCTGTTGTTGAATACAGCTCAGATCTGAAGTCAAATTTGGCTATTTCTCCTCTATGGAGACTATCCCTTTGAGCGTTGATCTGGCATTAAACACAAGGAAATGAACAAAATATTATTTTTTTGTTGTTTATGCCAGTTTCATCAGTCTGTGATACTTCTCTGCAGACTGCAATTTCTGTCTGATCTGCATTAGACAATAGGCTATACACAGACACTTATATACACAGTCAATGGAGCAACTTCTTTTAAAAAATATTACATATTTCCCAACATGGCCAATTTCACCTTGGACAACTGCTTATTTCCCAATAATACTAAGCTAACTGAAATAATTCATGATACATGAGAGCAAACTAATGTGTTCCAGTCAAATGCTTCATGTTGTTAGTTATTGTGTTACATTGATTTGATTGTTGTGCTATATAACATTATACATACACAATATATATTCAGTACAAACATATATATATTATACTGTAGACAACAAACTGAGTAGCAAAACTAGACAAAGTATAGAATGCATATTCACATTTTGAAGTAGAAGAAGCATGTAAGGCATATAGACCGTGAGAAAACATACTGCACTTTACCCATTGCACACGCAAAATACAGAAAAACAATATCTACTTTTGTTCTACATGTGGATGCCTCAAAAATCATAGAAGATTGTGTAAGAAAAAATGGCAACGGAGGAGAAATGAATAATAGAAAAACAGCGAAAACTAATCATAAAATAAATAAGAAAGCTAGACTGCCTTCCTGTAATGCCACTGAGAAAATAAATGAGTATAACAATAATTGATTTGGGGTAGTTCTGTGTCAAGCAATGGAGTGAGCAGATACACCTTGTAGGTCTAAAGAAAAGAATACATGTATGTTGTATGTCACTATAGTACAGTCACACAATTGCAGATTAAGGAGGTCTTGTAAAGTTGGACACAAGTATGGTATGCTGCATATAACACGCCTTTTATTTCTGCACATAACACAAAGCATTAATACGATTGTGGAAATATGAAGACTGAGTTTCATGTTCTGCTTACAAATGCTTTTGACCCTTTACATTTGTTGAGTCGGAATGGGAGAAGGGGGGAGCATGTAAGCGCACCCAAAATACATTATGGGCATGTTGGAGAAAATGCAACTTATATAGACTTAGGGGTAAATTTATCAAGCTGCGGGTTTGAAAAAGTGGAAATGTTGTCTACAGCAACCAATCAGATTCTAGCTGTCATTTTGTAGAATGTACTAAATAAATAACTAGAATCTGGTTGCTATAGACAACATCTAACAGTGATGACGATCAGCTGAAATGCGTCTTGCTCAACATGTTTTTTTTTTCCTGACACAATTTATGTCTGGGTTTTAGAAGGAGATTGCATCCAAATTTACATAAGGCCCTGCATGTGAGCTTCTTGCAATGAAGGCATGCAGTATGCTTAAGACATGTCTAGATTTACATGTCTGACCTAGGAGTTCAAGTTACAAGAAATCACAGCTAAAGCACTAGGAGTGTACATGTCCCAGAAAAGCACGAAAAATAGTCCCAACACCAAGGCAAGAAATTGCAATCTTTGAAAGTAGCATAAATCTTGTTGTTTTTACTTTGCAAATATTATTTTCTTTTAAGTAAAGTATAAATTGTTTATTACATATACACAGCACTATAAGGGAAACTTACTCAGGAGGAATTAGTGATCAAAGCAGATTTTTTTCTATGTTAGTGAATTGTGAATAATGGTAAAATGTCTAATATAGCAATTAACAATCTTGCAAAATGTCACAAAATGTTAACAAATGTCACAAATAGTGACACGACTAACATTATGGGCAAATCAAAAAGAAGTCCTGCAAATGTCATAACAAAAATGTCCAGTTTGTTACGAGATGCGGCGGCTCAGACACCGTCGCGACTCACTCTGGCCACACGGACGTGTCCTGGCCGTCATCATGACGACTGGGGCGTCACTTCCGGTTTTCGCCCTGGCCGTCACCATGACGACGGTCAGGATGCTCCCCTATCACCGCCACGACCCGGCCAGCTGGGCAGCCGGGCGCGTGCGCATTCCTCTGCTCCCAGTCCCAGCTGGGAAATATTATTCTTATTACTTACCCTATTGTGATTGGTCCTCCTGAGTATATTAGGCAGGGAGGGCTTAACCTCCCTGCCGGTTATAGTTCCTGCTTGTAATGTACTAGCCTGCTCCTTTCTCTGCTCCTCTGCTCTTTCTATTTGGATTGATTCTGCTGTATATTACCCTTGGCTCGCTTACTGGACTCTGCTGTATTGCTTGTGACCTTGAACTCTGCCTGTTACCTGGATACACTGTTTGCCGCCAGCCCTGACCTCTGCCTGGATCCCACTACCGCTGCCTGCTGTACCCCTTGACCTCGGCCCATTTTGGACTTTGCTATTTCTGCCACCTGGCCCTCGCCTGCACTACGGTAAGGTTATAAACTTGTACTACTCTGAGCTAAAGATCTGGGGGCATCCGAGTATCTGTGAGCACGTTCAGCTCTACGGGCTGCTATAGATGAAGACCTCTGTTACCTGTTCTACAAGTTTATGGTGCTTGCCGTCAGCCGTAACACAGTTAAAGTATATGCTGATCTCAAGCAGGGCATACAGTAAGTGCTGAGGATTCTTAGCAAACATATGCAGTTCCTAAACCTGTTTGTGTTGAATTGTACTAGCTGCTAAGAGCAAATGTGGATATGATTTCACTTAGCATTTTCATTGTCTTAATAAATACACTTGAATATATCACTACAGACAAACACTTTAAAAATACAAGACACTAAAAAAATACAGAATTGGTGATCCCCAACTGAAAGAGTTGCAATCTAACCATGAAAAAAATAGATGCCTGATCTGGTAAAAATTGAAAATTACAAATCTGGCAGCATAATATTTTTGACATGATTCTTCTTTGGACGCAAGTCTCGTTGTTTGCTGTAGCTTGCACTAAATTGCTTTGTGCATGCTCAGAAACTGACTTTACGTCAGTAAGGGCAAGTGAGTGCAATTCATCTGTGAATGCAAATGACACTTACGCCTGCCTATGACTTGAAGGCCAAAACGGGTGTGAGAAGGGGCGTAAGCACATAGGCAATGAACAGTAAGGGCGCGCCGAGGTCAAGTGCACACACAAAGGTTCGATTCAAGCTCGTTTCATCTCTGAAGTACATGAGTTTTAGATGCTTCACAACTACAGCGCAGGTGTAAGTGCCGATTGATAGTGATGATGTGTGTCATCACTAGAATATGTGTTTGCAAGTAAGAGAAACTGTATAAGTGCACAACATGTACAGTAGGCATTAAAAACTTCCTAATATATGTATTTCATGTAAAAAAAACAACGATATAGAACAAAAATAATTTTTACTAATGATGATATATCATTAACTTTTGTTAATGTATTTAATTTCATTCAATGCATTCTGATGGGACATTAAATTGCACATATGCATTGTGTGCAACCGGCGGTGTGTTCTGTCTGCATATGGCAAGCGCCATATAGCCAGAGTGTACTTATACTCCTATTCAAAGGGAAACATTTTTTTAAATCCGCTTGTACCAATTTCTGTTCGTTTTAAAAAACACAAATTGAGTTAACTTTGCGTTCCAAGGTGAATGAGGCCCAGTATGTCCTATCTTACCATAACAGTAACAAAGAGCACCTACTTTCCAATTTTCTACCCAACCTATTCCTAAATATCAGTAACACATAATTACCCTGTGCTACTGATATTTAAATAAAATGAAATACATGAGTGCTGAAGAGCCAAGGAATATCTGGTAAAGGTTATTTTCCACAATATTATACAATCTAACATTAGTATTGCCTTTAAGTGTGTTACATTACTTTGGCAAAACATGTGCAATGTCATGTTGTGTCTGTGCATGCAGAGACAGAAAACTGAAATATTCGGAGAGGCTTTAAAATACCAGCAATTTCGTATTTGTAGCGGGTTCCAAGATAGACCTGTCACTATAATTTAAATTACAATAGAGGGTCTCTGCCCAGAAAAAAAGATCTATGTTCTAGTGCAATAACAGCAGCACTGGGCCACAATTCAGACAACACAGCTGGGCACCACTGTCCTTGCCAGTGCCAAGATTTGCTAATGCCCGATGCTGGCCACGTTCAGCACAGCAATCAATTTTCACAGTGTGATACTAAGTTCAGGTTTTATAATAATTCATACATAGTAATGCACTCATATGCAGATATATACATAATAATGCTACACACTGCACAGAGATAAAAACAAATAATACTAATATAAAAAAACATCTCACAAAACAATAGTCTCTATGCCATATACAAACAATAATATAGATTAAATTCAGTGAAATGTAGCTGGCAATAACTTAAATTGTATTTTTGTTATTAGTGTATTTGCCCATGTAGAGCCTGAGTCATTAAGGAGAGTAAAGCAGAAAAAAGGAGTAACTTTGCACCTGGGCAAAAACATGTTGCATTGGAGGGGGAGGTACGTTTAAAATGTGGGGACAGATTTATAGTTGGGATAGGGCAGGTCCAAGATCAACTTTAAATTTCAATGTAAAAATAAAGCTGTCAAGTATTTGTGTGCTAGATAAATAAACAGACAGTTTTTAACTTTTGTGCAAAATTAACTATTTTGCACCCCTTGCATTGTAATATGATTTGTCCCGGAGAGCATTTACTCCTTTTTTTGCCGTACTTTCCTTAATGACTCAGAGATTAAAAAACTACATATAATTCTGCTGTTGACCATTAATAGTGTGACATTTCGACTTAGGTACATGCAGACACCAGTGTTGGATTGTAATATAGGCATCATGACTGCAGCCTTAGGCACAGGGTTATAAGAGGGAAGATTAATTCCCCATCCAAAACCTGTGGTGCAAGTATGTCCTTCATAATTGAATCCCACTTGCTTAAGGAATGTCCTGAGATGTACGCAGGTAACTTGCATGCTTATAGAAGGATCTGTACATTTTGAGATTTTAATTTATAGGACAAGATATTTGATTAAACTTCAATATGTAAAAGCTGTAAATATTTGCTTAAGTTCCTGGGTTTAATGGGAGTCTGCAAATAACCACTGCTGAAAACTGCTTTAAACACCTTAGCTGCATGTAGGTGCATTTTATAGAGGGTGCTGGTTGCTATGCACACATAAACCAATGTACTGTACATAAAAACGAAAAACGTAAAGTTATGACAGTTTAAACACAGCCACACATTTTACTACTTAATAAGTATATGACCACCAAAGTGTGCCTCTTATTTTAACTCCAGTAATATGTAAAGTAAACACATAACTTGCAAACTTACATTAATTTTTCGAGTACCCTAACAAAATTTGGAAATATACTTCATTATAGTATATTTAGATATACACTATTTTGAGGAGTGCATGAGATTCAATCAGTAACATAGGTTTGTTTTTTTAAAAAACAAACAAACAAAAAATATCAATATTATAAGGTATTTGTAACATAATTAGGTTGTATAGGACTACTAACGACCTATGATTATTTTGATCAGAAGCCACAATTTTGCAAGTCACTTCAGGCAGCTAAATATCTTATACCACTGCTGTAGGTGAAGATTTAACATTTAACTGCATGATTTTTTTTTATCATATCTTGGTATACAGTTTACAAAGAATTTCACCCATATTTGTAAATCTAAATAACCCTGTGTCCTGGTAGTTTCACATCATATAACATATACTGCAAGCACCATCTGTTACACTGCAAGAAGTCGTATTATGCCCCCTTATGAACCTGTCCATGGGTGCTCATAAATCACATCTCGGTCACATTATGTCCACACAAACACAGGTCACAACACTCTGCAAACCTATATAATGAAAATCTACACCATTGGCTCAGAGATTTAACAACTTCAGTGAATGATTAAGATTATAGCTACTGCACAATAACCATTTAATGTAAACCTGGTCACCCAAAAAGTGTAGGTAGTGTAGTAAAGCAGGAACATAAAAGCCAATACATTCATATTAATCATCAATGTCTACTTTGTTGATAAATTGTTTTCACACTTATAATGGCAGCTAAAATCCAGGAATTAGAAATTATATTTTCACTCTTTCCATTATGAGTATTTCCATTCAGACCAGCAATCCTTGAGAAGTAGTGATTGATTTAATGGAAGCAGTTCTTAAATGGAAGCAGTTCTTAAATTCGGAATATGGACATGCATCTATCTACATATGTGCAATGTAGAAAAACTGCATTTGTTTGTAAATTAAGTTACAGAGTTGTAAGAGCTGTATACATGGCATCAAGTGCCTGGAGCGGTTATATATCTTAGGTTTATTCTGAGATTTGTACAGTTATCAATTTACAGGAACTATTTTGGGTGAAACTTCGTTGCTAGATAGGTAAATAACTGCAAAATTATCATAGTACGTTGTATGAAAACATCCCCAACATCAAAACATGATCACTTTATATGATCAGTGTCACAGTGCGCTGGTATATAGTGGTATGCCATACCGCCAATTCTCTTACTGCTTTGATTGTAAAACTATCAAATGCAATTCCCAAATATTTTCCACACCACAACTTATAAATATCCATACCGCAAATTTTCCCTGGACCCCCTGGATACTATTCCTCACGAACATGAAACTCTAAACCTTACTTTATGGAATATACAGTACCAACATGTTAATGGTGGTAATAGCCTTTTAGTCTCAACTATAAAGGCCTTTTCAAGGACAAGAATTTCCTGGAACAAATTTTCAAAAACTGGAACTGTTTGACAACTGACAACTGTGCTTATTGACACACTTGGCTGGTCTTATTATCTCCCAGATTATACAATGCCAAAGGATGTATTTATATGGACTTATTTGCTTCAGATTTTACATTCACTCAGAGTCTTTATAAAGTGACCCTCCAACACAATTCATACTCCCCTTCCTGCATCAACTATGAAATTTGAGGACACAAATTAATCAATTTATTAAAATTAAAGCTGTATTCTCTATTTAAATCTACTAAAAATACTAAATATTTTGCACCCACATCCCTCCTTGTGTATCAATGACAAAAAACAAGTTACCAGCATTGAGATGAAATTGTGAATTTGATTTTTCTTTGGATCCTTTGAGGCCACTTTGGGACCGCTGCAATTTGTTAGGTGATAAAAGGCTATATTGGAAAGATAAACACGAGACCAACAGGTAGAGAGAAAGGATGGATGACTGAGATTTTGTGCATTCCTTCCCCATTCTCAGTTCTGTAATCAAGATGATTGTCTGACATAAACCTGGCTTGGGTTTTATCCCAGCTTCAGAACTGGAAATACATTGAGTTTTAAGTTCTTACATTTAAATAGGTGGAAAGATTACAGAGAGGGCAGCGTACTCACATTGACTGTGAATTCAGCTTTTCCACCATTGGTATTGATGCCATATTAGTTTTTCCTATTATTCTGACTCTTGCATCCCCAAAAGCATTTCCCTAAAGCATTTTGCAAATAAATAATAAATAAAAAGCTACACAGCATAAGGATAATAAGTAATTATTAAGGAAGGAAGGGACACTTTCTTAAGCCCTTTGGTTTAATGGATCCCTGGACCCCATGGATACTATTTGGAGCAGAGAAGGGAAACTGGGAACATGAAACTTTCAAATATATCAATGGTTTGAACAAGGTACAGGAGTGAAACATTCTTCAAAGGAAGAGAAGTATCAGGGTGGCAATGTCACCAATGTGCTAATGAGTTTTCTTCAGTTTAAACATTTATAGTGGACCTGTTAGAGTACTATGAATTAACACCTTCTAATACATTATTACAAGGTTTCCCAAACCCAATCCTTTTGGCCCCCTATCAGTGCATGTTTTCCAAATCTCCTTGTGGAGCACAAGTATATTCATTACTGACTGACACATTGTAACAGATCCACAGGTGGTATAACTATTTCACTTATCATCTGGAAAGCCTGCACTGGTAGGGAGCCATGAGGACTGGGTTTAGGAAACTCTACACCATTACATTAAAAATTAACTATACTATATATTATACTACCCATTTGTTTCAGATATGCAAACTTAATAGTTACAGTACAGATAGAGCAGATTTATTCTAGTTGATAGTTGAGCTCGAGTCTCCGATGCATCTTAAGATCCGCTCAATTGCGCTGTAGTAAGACTGCACACGCCTGTGTGTGTCAATGGAAATACTGTGTGGTTAAGCTTGAATGGTGTGGTCAAATACTATAATGGCATCGCTGTGTGGCAGGTGCTCGATCACTTCATTTGTCTCAAATAAATGTGCTCCATCTGTACTTACCGTCTTATCTCTTTGCTTTCTCCTGTTTGATAAAAATTCCTCTCATGCCTGTGGCAATCTACATAAATTACAGGAAAGAGACTAATTCAGTATTCATTCAGCAAAAGATGGCAGGGTGAAAGAATACACTTATTTTCTGCTTTAAACAAACATTTAGCTGGATATCAATGTGGTTTAATATAAGGATGACAAGCTACTTTTTTCATAGGGCGGAATATCTAGCAAGAGATCGTCGATAATTCAATAATTATTTTTAAAAAATAATTTCGACAAAAGCAAATGTTTTCAAATATTTTGTTCTGTGGGCTTAAAAATACATCTTACACAGCAAAATAAGTATGTCTTCTGTTTTCTAATCCTGCTAATTGTAGCGTAGCGTGACATTTGTCTTTCTCAAACAACAGTCAGGACCACAGTGATGCAAGTGTATGGTACAGAATTCAATGAGTTACAAAATGAAAATACAGAATGAAATGAAAAATGAGCACACCCTTACCATCTCTCCCAGGACGTGGCACAGAAACTGCACTTTGCATTTCAAGCAAGATTGACTGTGTGTCACTGATGGATCACTTGAAAGTATTAGGCAGATACAAGAATTGATTAGTCAATAAATCAGATCTTGGATTTTAAAAGAAACCATAGAGCAAATATTATCAACCAGGGTCTGATGGGAGTTGAGAAATATAGGTACAATTTAATCATTTCTTTTATGTTTGCTCTTATTATTAAGGAAACATAAAATTTGGGTTATAGATAGTATTCTTTAAATGAAAATGTGGGACATACATGTGACCTGACATTGCTCAGGCCATACAATTAACCTCATGGTTCCATAAATACTTCTGGGTTTACATTAAGTTATAATTTTATGGGAATCTATACCAATGCAGCCTGCTACTATGGATGCATCCAGAGTTCAACTTATGGGAAAATAAACATTGTGAAACATTGGGTGAGAAAAAGGAAACTGTCCTGGATGACACATATGAGCCCAGTTGTAGCCATTTATTTCTAAATTTATTAAGTAATGTAAACACATCACTGATTGTAAAGGACTGTCCAACTCACGGTCTTCAAGTCTTTAATTTTGGTACAGTTAACCTACATTGTCCATGTCCTGCCTTGTCATACTTCAAGACATCATACTTCCAAGTCTAAAAGGGAATTAGCTTAAACTTGATTTCAAATTGACTTTTGTCCATTGACAGCCGGCTATAATAAACACCTTTTCTTAGCGAATAATATTATAGTTAATTGATTGATTGCCTGTCAGCTAAACAGATCCTAGATATCTGGCATCAAAGAGGCCATTGAGAATTGAGTTGGACAGCCTGAGGTATAGATTTAAAATGTACAACAAGCATTTGCACTTTAATTTAAATTAAGTCAAATCATCGGAATAATGGGTTTATTATAAATAGCTGTTAAACAGTATGGCTAGCGGTATGTGGAGAATCTGTATTTGCATATAAATAAAATATAGTTTCTCAAATAATCCAAGTTAAATTTGAATATGTATATTTTTGCATTGTAATAATTTTGTTACAATAACATGCAATTAAATTTACCTTTATGTTAATTAGTTTTCTTTATTTCAGACTGGGTCTTATCCTTAGTAGTAGTAAACAGGGAGCCTCTTAATAAATGACAAAACGACTGTCTGGACACAAATGCAACATTACTGGGATGTGGAATACCAAATGGCTGTTACTCTCAAGTAATTGAATATATGTATGAGTTTCCAGATTTTATTTTTTATTAAAAAAACAAAAGATCCCAATCATGGAATGGGAAACTTTGCAGCTGTGCATATCCAAAAGGATGACATTTATATTTGCTGTGGTATAGGACATCTGATCCACAGGAAAAAGTAGGTGTCACGGGCACTAGGAGTCTTTGCCCAGGATATCACCAGATGATGGACTTACCAGAGTAATATAGTTGGTACTATGGTCCTCTGGTAGCAGGGTGACAACGGAACAGGAGAAACAGCAGATGGTGAGAGAATGCTCGAGGAAAGTCTATGACTAGCAGTAACTGGTAATGAGTAGATGAATGTACACGAGGAACCAGATGGACAAGGGAACGTGAGGAAAGTCAGTGGTCTGCGTATAGCAAGTTGTACCACTGCTATAGTGAGGAGGAATGTCCAGGAGTAGCGAGGAGGTAGTGAGAGTCAGCGGTCTGCGTATAGCAAGTTGTACCGCTGTCTATAGTGAAGGAATGGAATCCAGGTGAAAGTAGGTAACGGGGAAGTCAGTGGTCTGCGTATAGCAAGTTGTACCACTGCTTATGTGAGAGGATACTTGAAACTGGTGTCACAGGTAACAGAAGTCAGTGGTCTGCGTCAGCAAGTTGTACCACTGCTATATTTATGTGAGGAGGGGCACAATGAGATGAATGTAAAGCAGAGTATACACGGGGCACACAGAACTTGATCCCACGATGATATCCACAATACAACGATAACTGACAAGCACTGCTTGAAGTATACAAAGTCACAATAGCTATCCAGGCAATAGGAAACAAAGTCAATGGTAACAATAGCTTCAGTGGATAGGAGGCTCCGGAGGAGAACACAACTCAGTCCAGATGGATATGCAATACACAAGCAAAGTCAATGGAAAGTATGCATACTGCGGTTCAGGAGAGCAGGCTGTCAGAGAGATGTGCAGGGATACCTGAACGGCTGAAGGCCGGCAGGAGGAGAGACCACTGGAGGGTGGAAGCGGTAATCAGGTTGGTGCAGCGCACGGCTGGTAATCCAGAAACAACGAAGCAATACTCAGGAAGCAGTAATAAGTGGAACTGGAAACATGAAGCACACGGGAGAGTCGAGGCTGTCTGATATCCAGTAGTAGTGATGGAGGCAGCGGAGAGCTGACACGATAAACCCAGGAGAGTTGAGACGATCAGGAACTCTGTAGTAGCAATGGAGGCAGCGGATAGGAATCAGCTGAGTGCAGGCACAATAAACACAGGAGAGTTGAAGTGAACAGGAACTCTGTAGTAGTAACGGAGGCAGCGGATAGGAATCAGCTGAGTGCAGGCACGATGAACACAGGAGAGTTGAAGTGAACAGGAACTCTGTAGTAGTAACGGAGGCAGCGGATAGGAATCAGCTGAGTGCAGGCACGATGAACACAGGAGAGTTGAAGTGGTCTGGAAACCACAATAGCAGCAAACAGAAATCAGCAGGAGCTGAATACACGAGGAACTCAGGAGAGTTGAAGTGGTCTGGAAACCACAATAGCAGTAAACAGGAATCAGCAGGAGCTGAATACAAGAGGAACACAGGAACACCTTCAGAGGCTCATGGGGAATGAGACTCCAAGATCAGGCAACTAGGTAATGATCACAGGTGGTTTAAATAGGGAGGGTTGCCTGATCATCCAATTAATTAAAAGCAACAGGTACTGAAGGTTTCATAAGGGCTGCACATGCGCAGACCCTCAGGATGGCGGACGGCCATGGTTCCTGAACACACGGGAAATGGCACTCACAGTCCGGTGAGTGACAGTAGGTAATAGATCCATTACCTGTTCATAAGTAAAATAAAACACCATACCTTAAATAAAATGAAAAATGGTCTGGACTGTGACAGACTGTGACAGACTGTGTGTTTTAATGCCAGCCCCAAGCTGGAACCCTGGACACCCCTGCAGGATTGTCATTTGCTGTAAATATCTAATTTCAGGTTGCAAAATGTTCCTCATGCACCAAAAAGGAATGGGTTACATACGGCAATGGTACTACCCTGTGATCAGTGTAAATGCTAGTTTTAAGGGTGCCCTAGGTGACGCCCCATGGAGTTTGTACAACTCCCTCAGGCGTAGACTGCAGATTACATTATAAGGCGGGAGGTAGGGAAGGCATCCTCTGCTCTCCAACTGGAGTGTGGCTCTTGACTGTGACATCGCAGTCAAATGCTACACTTCCAACCCATCACAGATATGGAGGAGCATGTAAGTAGCTGTCAGCTGCTTGTCCTCCATGCCAGCAGTCAACAGTCCATGTGGGGATTCCGCAGGGGCATTGAAAACACAGGATTAGTGACATTTTGTCACTCATTCAGTGTGTTAGATGCACCCCAACAATTGTTCCTGTCGGCAACTGTAAAGGTTTGCTTAATGGTAACGCCGGTCCTGCCTGTTATAAAGTCAAACAGTTGAAGAGAAAGGTCAGCTGCTCAGTTTGCTTATTTTATATTTACTCAAATGGTGTTGTAACACCTGTTTTAATGTATTGACATCAAGAGACTAGCACTAACTCATTTTGCATACCAGTGATGAAGAGTACTTTTTATCACAATCATCATCATTTATTTATATAGCCACTGATTTGGCAGCGCTGTACAGAGAACTCATTCACATCAGTCCCTGCCCCATTGGAGCTTACAGTCTAAATTCCCTAATATAGACACACACTCATACAGACACAGACAGACAAAGAGGGATATAGACAGACAGGGAGACAGACAGACAGAGACTAGGGTCAATTTTTGATAGCAGCCAATTAACCTAGCAGTATGTTTTTTGGAGTGTGGGAGGAAACCGGAGCACCCGGAGGAAACCCATGCAAACACAGGAAGAACATACAAACTCCACACAGATAAGGCCATGGTCGGGAATCGAACTCATGACCCCAGTGCTGTGAGGCAGAAGTGCTAACCACTAGGCCACTGTGCTGCCCTCTTCAGACATCTGAAATTCATTGCTTATTACATGATATCACCACTTAAATGATCCCAGAAAAAAAATGCATCTAGATTTATTATTAATAGAGCATCACAAGAATGCAAACTACAAGGACAATACATACTGTCACAATGCAGTTAAATATGGTCTGATACAAAATAGGTTCATATCATATTGTGTAAGGAGAAATCACAAGTTATATGGGGAAAATAGTATATTTACAACCCTCCGACATACACTAGGTGGTGCCCTTCCCATCAATAATGTCTTACGAAATCATCTGAATACAGTCATTGTTCGGGGTACTATACTTTATTGTTTGATTTAGATTACATTTATGGCATAAGCATGGAATCAAATTATCTCCTTCATGCTCCACTTCTATAATGTGATTTTTGCACCTAGTAGGCTAATTAGTGGGTTTTATTTGGCCATCCCATCCTAATATTAAACCATTTATTCATGACAGTCCAATGCGCATGTGTGCCACTAATATTAAACATTTCTTATCAACAATTACTGTTATCCTAGCATAAAAGAAAACGCAGATTTTAAGGTTTTAAATTAAACAAATCCCTCTAGCAAGGAAAGAGGTGGATTTTCTTTGCTGCCTAGGCTGAAAAATAAATTGCCGGCTCTCTTGGTAAAGCTTCAGGAGTAGAATAAGTGAACACAATCAGGACTCCATAGAGTGCCAGTCTCCATATGTGTGACTGATGGCAAAGATTTCTTTGTGTACTGCTCCAATCACGGCTCCATCAGCAATAATAACTCAGCATATAAAGCATCTGCATTAGTGCTGACATGATTTCTACCAAACAGAGCAATGTTTAATCCTCAGGCCGCCCCCTTCTTTTATACAAATCAAATATAATATTAAGAATTAGGACAACACATTGCCATATTATTTATTACTACAGTAATTTAAAATTGAAAATGTGCAGTTTATGGTACCTATACAGTTAAAAAAAACACCAATCCATGAGGATGAAACCACAAAGATACTATTTTTCTGTCCCAGTGTATAGCGCATAATGGTCAGGATATTTGGTAGGCAGGTGAGAAAGATTTCTCATGTACAGGGTTTACATAGAGTCAGGCACTGATCATACATCTCACATGTTGCTTAATAAAATATAGTAAAGCAAATTTCATGTAACACCCGTTTTTTGGGATTCAAAATCATTAAAGCCCTAGTTATTGTAAACAATTAGCTCCCCAATAATTATTTTAAAAAATGATTTTCCTTGATGTCACTTCCTCTGACTGTTCTTAGCATTCAAGCTTACCTCACTTTAAAGGTCAGCAGAGCACTTTCTAACAAGAAAATCTCTTGCTACAGTGATTAATTGCTTGCCTAGTTTTACTGTATTAAGGCAAATAATCGTTGTAGCAAGCGATTTTCTTTCTTAGTTGTGGAACTGTGTGATAGAACACAATGGTCGTGCTACATAATGATTAACAATGACCTATGTAGTTCATCTAAAAATATAAAGTGATCTAGAAGGGGCAATGTGTAGCAAATAATTACTTGCAACCATGTAGCTAAAAATCTACCTTGCAATTCAACCCTAAATTGGGTTAAATGTCAGGCACCCAAACAGATATAATAAGTAGATAGTGTGACCTGGGTAAACTTCCTATTGCATGAATGTATTTCATTCCAAAGTTACTAAAAGACACCAAAGTAACAGAAAGTCAGCCTGTAGCCTACACTTGCCCTCTCTCAATTATGTTTGGTTACAAAACAAAGTAATTTTCTCGATAGAGATATAAAACTATATATGTATTTATTTATTTTGAAACAAATTATTGGATGCAATAAACATTTCTGCTTCTAATATTAAAGAGAACTTGAACCAGGCAGCTTTGGTGCTCTTACAATTTCAATTTAAGGAATGTACTGTACCTATGTATGCTTGTGGCAAAATAAATAAGTGTATCTGTCCCAAAATCATAGGGTTCATGTTTCTGTGTTTCTATGTTTTGCACTAAAGGTTTTGAACTGATAATGTGCTCAGGATCGTGACCAACCTCTGGTGTGTACATCCTTGTGGAAACACAAACCTAGTGATAGAAAGTGTTGGTACTTAGGCAACAACGACCTGTAAATTGTTGCTTCTACTTGCTACAACAAATACCCTTTCTCAGGTTTCTTGCCCTTAAATCAGATGGTAAAAACATAGAAAAGACATGTCTAGCTGAGAAGAGCTCCTGGCACTTTTAGATACTTTGTAGAGACTGACTTTGCTTGGTGTAGCAACTTTGACTTAAATATATTGAATGATATATGTAAACCAGGCAATGCCCTGTTCTTTTAAGCTGTGGAACTGCACCCAACAAATCCAGTGTATGGAAAAGGCATACTAAGCCTTATAAGTCTTTTGTACAATACATCTTTCATGTTACAGTATGTTAGAAAACATATTTAAGAAATGAGATATTTCACTGAACTCATGGAATCTGGTCTTTCTGTTACCCAAACCAAAATGGGTAATCTGGTTATATATTACTTTCTCCCAGAAAAATCACTAAAAATGTGATATCAATAGGATGGTGCTGCCTATGGTATGTCAAATTTGGAGCATTGTTGAATTGGAGACCATTCCATGGGAGAGACTTTTGTACAGAAGTTTGAAAGGTTCACTATATCCACAAGGCACTGCAAATCACATAAATATATGAAAAAAATATGAATGTTTGGAGATGAACTTAATGGTTTATTTTTTTTTATCATACATGATAAATGTGAACTGTTTAAGATTTATCACAATATAATCAACACAATACAATTTAAAACGAAATATATTTTGATGTTTTTAAGAAGAGGTTGACATTTATATATTTCTCTTTTAACACTAAATTAGCTCTATTGGGACATATGCTTAGTTAAAAGTAAATTGTGTTTTTGGTTTACAATACACTTTTTTTTTTACGTTTGAGCATGCACATAAACTACTCATTTAAAAAGCTAGAATTATAAAAACTCAACATGAGCCCTCCAGTGCAGAATATCATTCAAGAGCAGCTCGCTGGACCATGGCATATTTTTTGTAAAAGTCAATTCATAACGGAAGTCATTGACTTCAAAATGAAACTTCCCTATTCGTAGTAATGTGCTCCTGTATCTATTTACCTGTTGCATTAAAAACAGGAAAGAACTAAAATGTGCTTCTCCAGAGGAAAGCAAGTAGAATATGCAAAGAGATTTGAGAACTCCCCCATCTCTGATCTGGTGACAATCAATTACTTTGGGGATAAAAATGGCTATGCATGGCTCTGCACTACAAGGAATGCCCCAAAAAAATAGACATTTGCACCCATTATCACATGAATAATTTTGTTCCACAAATTGAAATATAATTTTCTACTGCTCCACAATTTGGCACATTGGTGCTCCTACTCCCTGCTTTGCAAGGAATGTTCTCACTCTGGCCAACTCCTGCCTCCCCCTGTAAACTTCTGCTCCTCTGCAAAAGCCATTATCCTGCTCTACTAACCCATGCACTTTGCCAAACAGGATGTGTGCACTGTGGCTCCTCCTTGGGAATATGTGTTGTTAAATGTAAATGAACTTTACTGTTTTTATTGTCTAATGAAGTTTTAACCACTGTAAGGACAAACATATGTTGCAGCAGACCTGCTTTACTTGTTTACAAAACACTTTAAACAATCTGACTTTTAGAGAAACAGGTTATTTTCATTATTATATAATCGAATCTTCTTGCCGCATATACAGCACGGTACTACTTACTTTGGGAGAGATCATTATAGTACGTCTCAATCTGCTAAGGTTGAGATTGTCAAACTTATTCAAGTCATCACGAAATAGCCACTAATCACTTTTATGAATAAATGTAGTTTCACTATTATGAGTTGTACTTAATAATGTGATTTATTTTTTTGGCTTTGAATCCACATAAAACTTATTTTAATCCACTGAAGCCAAAATGAATGTAATTTAATGTAGTGTAAGCATACTGTGGTCTAAGTTACTAGAAGTATATAAAACATAGCACAATAGTCAACTCCTATATTCATAGGCATATAAAACACATACATATGATCCATCGTTCAGTGACAGTTCTACTTGATTAAATTGTGTAGCATGTATCCGTCATTCTGGCGCTTACTGAGAAAATTCTGCTGATCTGCAAATCTATTTCACAAGCACTACTCCACTACTATCTTTGTCTAGTGTAGTATGATTGATTTGTAGGTCACATTTAACACTCCTTTTTATTGACACATTTACAGTTTCCATTAACAAAGTAACCACATTACTAGAAAACTCTAGACAGCCGATAACTGAAGACAAAGAGAGAAGATAGTTATGACCTGATATGAACCCTAGAAATCTATTACTGTCATTAGATCTGGTGGATGCAGGAAGAACTGCATCTTCAAGTGGTGCAAACAAGGAAGACCTTACAACATGTTAACTGTCATCCGCAAGTAGAACTGCTGAGGAAATAACCTTTATAGTGAAAATAAGAGGAGTTTTATCAGAGTCGCTTTGCTGTCAGCTACCTGCCTTATAAACCTCTTTTAACAGAAACTGCTGTCATCTTCTTAAAGTAAAGAGAGAGAAGATGTCCAAACTGACTATAGACTAGAGTGAACTAATAGCAGTCATGGCATTAAATTGGTTATGGCTGACAGAGTAGGTTAGTTGTAATGTCATTGCCAGTGACCTGGGTTGAAATCTCAGCATGACCTCCCTTGACCTTGAACATTTCATTTTTTTGTGTGCTGTGCATTGCTGAGACATAAAAAAAATGTTATTCTCCCATTCAGTTATTTTCCATCAAGTAAATTATAACAATCTTTATGTTGTGACAGAACAGGGCATGCAAGGGCCTTAATGTGGGAAAGCTGTTTAGGCCTCCTGTGCAGACAGAAAAATAAGTTGAATGTATGAGGTCATAATAACATAATTTTACTGCACCAGAGTGACAGAAGCCTCACAATACTCTGTGCTATTGGGGACCCTGCTCTCTCGCTATCTCTCAGCCTATGGCTTCTTGCTAAACTTCATAATCTTTCTTACGTGATAACACTGCTTCTGTCACATACAGCCTGTTCTCACTCACAAAAATCACCAAGTTGACAGCTCACCTCATCCCCCAATATTAGTACACATCTCCTGCTGCTTTGAATATACACACAGATGAGCAGGAGATGAAGGCTGAATACAATAAGGTCAACACACATCTTATGAAATGGTTAGTCTAGAGAAAAGTCAAAAAAAGAATGTGTGTGATTTAAGGTGAGGTACCGTAACCTATTCCAATTATGCCTATATGACCCCCTAGGGGTCTCTTCCCTGCTGTATAATGTGTCAATCATTTTTCCTGCTTTATGCCTCATTGGCCTCAGCTCTTATTCTTTGCTTTATGCCCTACAGAGATTAACCTGTGTTCCCAGCTCTTATTCTGAAATTAAGTGTAATGTATGGCCCATTTAAGAGACACCAAACCCATAGAAAAAAAATCCTTTACTACAAAACAGTCACCCATTACCTAGTTCCCATCTTTATTGCATGCCTAAGTCCTTAGGGATCGTTTGGTCTTGTTTCCTAAAGTGGTCAAATGGTTAAAAAATGTAAATATCCTGTAGGACAGACAACATATGAATTGATCCTAGTTAGGATTAATTAATGAGAAGGGGTATGTCCATGAATAGCTAATCTCTGATTGGCTGGACCATGAATTTTACACCCTATATTCCCTATCACATGAACTCACCAGCACATATATAGGGTTTATTTTGTCAGATGAAAATTAGCCTATCAGTATGGTTTGGGAGGAAACTTGAGCTCCCAAAGGAGACCCACTGAAATACAGCAGATATAACAATATATGTGTATTCAACTCTAAAATTGTATTACGGTCACCAGACTAGTGCGTTCTGCATTGTACCATTGGCACCAGTAAATGGCGTCTGCATTTTATTGTGGTCATCGGGATATAGACTGTTCATTGTACCATAGCAACCAAATCTGAGATTTGAATTTATTTCTTGGCAGCCAAAAGCGGGTTTTGCATTATTCTATGGTAACCAGAAAAGGACTATGTTTTGTACTGTGGTCCCCAGAATGAGCTTTGCATTATACTATGGTCAAAAGAATATGGCTGCTGCATTAAACTGTGCTCATAAGATTCGGGCTCTTCATTACATTGTGGTCCCCAGAATATGGGGCTCTGTGTTACACTGTGTTCACCAGGATATGGGTTTAGATTGCACTGTGGTAATCAGCATATGGGTTTTGGCTTGTATTGTGGTCACCCACATTCAATGCTTTAAGAATATATTTTTTTACATGGTATGCTAGTTTGAACATGTTGCATTAAAGCATCATACAGATCCTGAAGATTTGTTGTCTGTTTATTCATGCTGCAAATCTCCCACCACATCCCAAAGGTGCTCCATCAGATTGAGATGTGGTGACTGTGAAAGTCATTGGAGTTCACTAAACTCATTGTTATGAATGTGGAACCAGCTTGAGATGACGACTACTTTGTGACATAGCATGTTATATTGCTGGAAGTAGCCATTAGAAGATGGGTAGACTGTGGCCACAAAGGGATGCACATGGTCAACAGCAATACTCAGGTAGGCTGTGGAAATTTAAACAATGCTCAATTAGTATTAAGGGTCCAAATGTGTGCCAAGAAAACATTACCCACATAATTGCACACAGAGCTGTAACTTAGAATTCTAGCGCCTGGGGCGAGAAAGACAAATGTCGCCCCCCTAGCCATTAATTTTAACCAAATTAACCTAAAATATTCCTAAATTGTGCCCCTCTTTAGCATTGCGCCCTGGGCGGTAGCCCCTGTCGCACAGCCCTAGTTATGGCCCTGATTGCACAGTTTCCGATTCAAAGCTGACAGGAGTAGAACGCGATATGTGTTCTGCCACATGCCATCCAAGATTTGGCATGCTGTGCATTCAGAGATGCTCTTCTGCTTACCAATGCTGTAACGTATAGTTGTTTGAGTTATTGTCACCTTCTTGTCTCACGACTAGCATTTTTACCTACAGAATTGACGTTTATTGGATGTTCTTTGTTTGCACACCATTCTCTGCAAATTCTGTTTCAAGTGAAATTCCAAAGAGATCAGCAGTTTCTGAGATACTCAAAACAGATCTGGCACCAACAATCATTCCACGGTCAAAGTCACATAGATCACATTTTTTCCTTGTTCTAATGTTTGTTTTAAACAAAAACTGAAGCTCTTTATGCTTTTATGCACTGGATTGCTGCCATGTGATTGGCTGATTAGATATTTGCATTAAAGAACAGGTGTATCTAATAAAGTGGCCACTGCTTCTAGTCCTCCAAACATTTCGACCATGACGTAGAGTAATTTACAATGGAAATAACCTCAATGTATTTTACACATGCACATACATGAAAAAGTGGTAAATATGAATACTTTGGACAGCTTAAAGCATGAAAATTCTGGCATCTTATTTTTTCACACTGGAATTAGAGCACATATATTTCTGATTCTGTATGTGATGGATATTATTTTGGTAAATGCCAAAATTTCTGCCATGTTGACTTGTCAAGATGTGACAAATTGCATATTTACAAATTATTAATTGCACTCTGCGTGCTGCCTTCACATAAAAGCTTTGCTTAAATGTTACTAAAAGACAACATTTAATATTTTTGCCGAAACGCCAAAAATGCAAAAAAAAAATTAAATGCTGCCGACACTCCAGAAAGGCAGTGCTATAAGGGCTTGGCCCTAGAGCTAAATTTTTGAAGTGCCCTGTCGACATCCAAGTTTTATTATAAAGTCAAACCTACCATGGAGATCTGTTTCATAGCAATCTGGCACAGGAGCCCAATTCTGCATGATTGTTTTAAAATCATTATTTACCAAATCCTCTTGCTTCCAGGAATAATCAATAGACATCTCTGGATGCAATACATTCTGACACAGTAGTCTAGTGGTCTACATTGGCTTTGGTTTGTAAACTAACTATAAAAATAAATCTTTCCCCTCATTTACCATTTTATTTTGTCATTAATATCAGTTTAGATACAATATAATATTTTCCAAGGAATATATTATTGACATGCCTTCAGTGTACCGAAATAAGTAAAGCTCCTGTCTCTTCCACTTGCACTATGTTCCTTCTTGTGAGTCCTTATCCCCTGCCCCCTCCCCCTTCCTACAGTTTGTTGCTATGAACTGAGGAAAGCAGTGCAGCTGAGGACACTGTGTCCATTCAAAACAATAAAGTAATTTAATTATTATTACCAACATAGATTTTGAAACCGTTATGTTCCCTTGAATAATTGGAACTCCAAAATATGGGGTTTTAGGCTTCAAAAGAAAGATGTGATTCACCCCAAATATATTACTTTTACGGCATTGGAATAATTGATTTTATAATAATTAAATAAATAAGAAGGTTTTGATAGTACATGGAATATGTTTCTACATTCCCATGTTTTCTCTCTCTGTTTCATCTTCTGTACATCTTTTTTTTCACCTTACCAAATCCATAACCCATGGCTTATTTCAAGATTTTAGCTAAGGTATTACAATAGGGAACATTCATGGTATTATAACCTCATGTGCACACTATATTAGTATGGTATACTGCCCTCTACTGACAGCTAGCTGTCACTCTTAGAATTCCATATCAGCCAATAAAGCAAACATACATTCAAAGAAGCTACATTTATAGAACGATACACCTGAAGAATAGACTCAATTATGTTAGAAATAGATTAAAGAATGTTATGCTTGGCATGTGAATTACTAGAAGATATTCCCCGGCCATCATTGTAAAATATCACCACATAATAATTAACAAAATAAAAATACATAATAAATAATTTCATTGATCAAAAATGTTATCACAACTCAGCAAAGATTACATATAAAAATCTATGAAATCCAGATATTCTTATTTGTGAACTAGGAACAGCACAGTGGCTTAGTGGTTAGCCTTTGCCTTACAGCACTGGGGTCATGAGTCCGATTCTTGACCATGGCTTTAGCTGTGAGGAGTTTGTATGCTCTCCCCGTGTTTGTGTGGGTCTCCTCCAGGTGCTCCGATTTCCTCTCACACTACAAATACATACTGGTAGGTTAATTGGCTGCTATTAAACAGTCTCTCTCTGTTTGTGTGTGTATGTTAGGGAATTTAGACTGTAAGCCCCAATGGGGTAAGTTCTCTTAACAGCGCTCTGTTACAGAGATGACCAACAATATTAGGATGACGAGGAACATCTATGTGTCCTTTTCACCAGACACATGAGTTCAATCATGAAACAGGCTTCCCTCATTAAATAAATATTATAACTGACCCCTCCCAAGACAGGTGTGTTTAGCAACAAATCAAATGAATTCCCTTTAGTCAAATCATTCTTATTTACACCACAGTCAATTCTTTTTTTAAATATATCCACTGCAGTGACTTTAGTCAAGAAAAAAAGTAGTATTCAGTTGCTTAAAATGGACTTCCAATTAAAAGGCAGGGTAGAGAAGCGATGATAACCTACCCTATTCCATTCTCCAATATGAGAAAGTTACTGATTCAAATAAAAATATGAATTTAAAGAGATATCCCAGAAATTCATAGGGGAGGATTAAGATCAGAGCAAGTTTCTGTAGGAGCCTCATGAGAGGTGTACACAATTCTGGATATTACTGTAAGTAAAACATCATTGAAAGGGAAACAAAAGGGTTGGTTAATTAAATGCAAAATAAGAAAAAAAAGAAAGTTAGATAGTCCTGTGGGTAGGTGGGATTAAAGGAGATCAAAAGATTTCAAAGTGTATTTAAAGAGCATGGAAATATAAAATTGGACATAAGGCAACACATTTGTACATTTTTGTAGTTTGTCAGATCTTGGCTGGTCTGTGATTTCAAATTATTTTGCTGACTGAAATACGAGATATTCACTCACACTAAAAAATTGGCATCATCATACTAAAACTACTATTTTGAATGGTTTACATCCCAAACCATTACCGCTTTTACAGCATACTTTTATAAAACTGTATGTATATATTGTGAAAAGAAAGAGACAGCAATAATTTGGACTTCCGTCAAACCTCATTAGATCGACGGCTCAAACCACAATAAATGATTGAATAATTTAAACTAAATAAAACTATTGGGGAAAGGGCTCTAATTAATTCACCGAACAATACATGAGAGATTCACTAATCTCCACTCTTAATCATCATCATGAACACACTATCAATCATCATGCATACACACATCACATTCTCAAAATACCTCCCTTTTTCATTGTGTTTTGGCTTTTGATAAATTTAAGAAACACTTCTTTTGTTCCTTTGGACGTAAGAAGTCCAATTTTAAGTTTGCATGACTCTGCCTTCTTTTAACTTCCATGGTTAGACTAAGACACGCATGAGAAACAGTTTACACCAGCAAAATGTCATCTGAAGCTTAACCCTTTCCTGTAGTCTCACTGACACAAATATGCAGCCATTATTGCAAGGTGCAGCCACTTCAAGTCACAGTATACATGTACACACACATTGAAAGAAAAGGGCACTGTACTGTAATCTTGAAGATGGCGTATTACTTGAGCATTCCACACATGTTAAAACCCAGGCAGACTATTGATCCACACAGTACTGTACAATCACTGAATCGTCTCATTACCATTTTCAGGAATGAAAAAAAATAATATTTCTTTTGTTGTGAAACATGAAGCATATAATGATTTATTGTTTGCTAGATTGTATGTCTCATATATTAAATATATTATAATATATTATATGTATGGTAAATATTATAATATTATTAGCAATAATCTTTATTTACAGTGTGATTCCTGTTTGCACCATTCTCAAAAATCCATGGATGCATTATATCCATTTCTAGTATTGACCAAGTACAGGACAAAATATTTCTTAACTACTGTCTGTATCTCAATTTTTATATTTTGCATAAACTTAAGGGGAAAAATATCTGCAGCTGTATTTTATTATTTTTTATAATGTCCTATTTGTCCCAAGGTAGTAAAACATTTACTGCGATTGGTATTTTCTATTTATTGAGTATAATTTTAATAAGCCATCATATTAACTTTATAATCTGTGCTGTGACGTTGAGCTTGATTGCTTGCAGGAATATATGTTCTGTAGCTATAAAAGCTCATTGACTCTGCATCTAGTTTTATAATGTCTTATCAGTACAGCTTAACTATTTCATGGCAGGAATTGACAGAAATAATTTGTACCTTAATGACTTGGACTTTTTTGTATAGAATTTTGTATTGTTTTTATTTCCAGATAAGATCGGGAGTTAATCTGGTGGCATATTGGATTATATATATTTCTATTTTCAGGGCATTAGACAGAAAAATGGCAAAACCAGTCTCCCTGAATTCTCTCCATAGTTAATTTTATGCATTTTATTGAACCCCACAAGATTATCCTAATATGTTATCGACAAGTTCTCCCGAGTATTTTGAGGCTAGAGATATGTAGTTTTCTCAAGGTTTTTGTAGTTGCAAGGTAATGTTATGATTTTATTCTTTAATTTTCTTTTACAGTTAACGAGAAGAGACCTTGAGAATCCAAAATTACTCTGTATATACTCTTGTATACTAATGTATCCAATGCGATTTGCACATAATAGTAGCTAGTACCAACATTTCTATTGGATTCTGCATTCATCTTTTAGTATTACTTTGGATGGGAGGCCTGACTCTGGTCTCCCATGCTTTTATCATGGCATTCCTAAAATGCAAATAAACCCCACTTTTCTGTTACAAATCAAAAGTATATAACACAGCATTAAACACACAGGACCTGATGACCATTGTACTTCTTTACATGTACATGTAGGGATCTGCTGAGCTTGCTTCCTCCCTGGTGCAAGATCTGTATTGATGATGATGATCATCAACATGGACCTTCTCCCATCTGTACAAATAAATAAATAAATGGGGGGAAAAATGACCCTGGAAGTTATTGGTCTCCTGGAACTTGCAGTACTACAAGCGCCAGCGCTTACTCAACTGTCCACAATTTGCACACTACTCAGACTTGCATGTATCTTAAGATTCGTGTGACTCTGCACACTATGTAAATTACATATTTTTTTAGCTACTTAATTGACACCTACACTTTTGGCTTGTGGTCAGAAACCAATTTGTTTGGTTACATATCATATGCATATACCATGGGTGGGAGAGAACGATTTAAAGTCCAACAAAACTTTGGACTATAAGACATGTTGTGGTACAAATGGGACTAGATAAGCAGTATTTTGAACTCTATGATGATATTGCATGAATAACACAAAACATAGGCCCTTGTGAAATTTACTTTTAACAATTTTAGTATGGTTACTTGTTTAAAAAAAAAAATAAAAAAAAAGAATATTAAAGAAAAATGTAATTTTCCAATTTGTTAGTTAAATCAATTGTCTTTATGTTTTGGTAAGTGTCATGCACACATTTTATATATTCATAGGCCAGAACCTAATTGAAATACTGTCAAGGAATAGAGGTTCAGAGCAGGATCTGAAAACTGAGAGCCAAAAGAAAAACGCTAAAAGGCAAACTGTGGATCACAAGTAGACTACAGAACAGTCTTTAGATAAACAATACAAAGTTTCATGTCAGACTTCTAAAATGTGCACAGTATACCTTTACACACTGGTCTTATAATCATTGGGGACCTTGTTTACACTTTATACATTGAGAAATATGTGAATATGACATAAGACCTGTGCAGAGTAGCTGCCTCCTACCACAGCAACATGGAGACTACAGCACACTTTGTTAGGCTGTCACTTCTCTAGAGTGCATCATACAGTATTAGTCAATACACAGAGCACCAACCAACATTTGATTCAATTGGCTCTATGTAGAGGTCAACTTGGTGAATTGACTCAAAACGTGAGCATGTACCATTACTGCATATATCCTGTTGCCAAAATGCAGTATATCTGTTGCTAAATAAAAAAATTGCTATAATTAAATAAGATTCCTTCTACTACCTGTTAAATGCACCATATTTTTTCAATTTTCTATCATATCATCTTCTCTCTGTGTAAACTGTAGGCTACAATTCATGCTTAGCTTGGAGTCTGCCATGTGGTACTTTCAGTCTTAGATTTTGGACATATGCTACTTCATTGACATATAATTAAATAGAACCTGCACCTTATCCTGCATATCTAGTTTACCTGTATTCTCCCCCATTCCTATTTATAAAAGTATTGAGCATGCTCATTGTTGCTGCTTGCAAATATATTGCATTATTGCTTGAAAATGCATTACATCTGAAATTAAATGAATTTTAGGTTAAAAAATACAACCTCCTTTTTAAACTGTTCTTTGTGTATCATGTGTATATCATTATTTAGCAGGACTAATATTTTCTGAGGACTGTTTTTAAAACTGAGTTTAAGAATTTATCAAAACTGCTAATTACAGATGCATTCATAAGAATATAAATTTAGCTCATAATGACATTAATGACGCTATTTAACCACTTAAATCATACAGCATATCTTTCAATTGATCTATGTGAAAACAACATTACAACTAATGTGGCCCTTACCGAGGAGGAAATACCTATTTTTGGTATTGCACACTCTAATTTTAACCTTCCCCTGCCCTCCAAGCTGACATTGTTACGGATTCTGCCACTGCGGGTAGCTTGCAGTCACTGTGTCTCTAGGAGATTCCTGTATACGTTTCCTAGTGCAGAAGCAGACAGATCCTGAATGAAAATCAATATGTTTGGGGTTTTTCCAGCTAAAAGCAAATGGCTTTAGACAAGTGGTTTAGTGAACGTCAGGGATACATCACATTTGGGAAATGGATTTTGTACAGAGTCACACTGTTAAAGTCAATGCTGTTAGTATGTGGTTGGTACTAAGCTTTACAAACCAATACTTATTAATATAGCATGAGCACCGTACTCACAAGTCATGCTAATGAATATATACTGTAATACAACATACAGGACATGTACACTGTGCTTGCCCTTCTCTTTTCTTCGCTCTACTCACCTTTCACAGAGTCCTCATCATTACTTTGCTAAAGCAGGTCAAACACATTATTACTAGTACTATATCAGTTTAGGTCTGTTAACATATGTTAAATATGTAAATATGTACATTGTATTGTTCAAACAACTGGTAATAATTATATGAAGGACAGATAGAGGTGAGACGTATATAAAATAAGATGTCTTCGAATTTTTCCTGCTGTGGATCATGACTCTGACGCTTATGAACTAGAGCACTACTGACAAATGTTATAGTGTGTTGGGAGCCTGGTTCTACAACACGTTGGCTCACTTCTTTTTCTCCCTGGAGCCATCAATCTAAGTTTTTTTTTGCTTTACTTCCTTGTTCCTTGTATACGTCTTTAATTATGTTCCATTTCATTCCTCTTTGTTATATTGTTTATATAATGTACAGTGGAATACATTTTTGGGAACATTCCAAATGGACTTAAGCCAACATTTAAGATGCTAGCATCCTAATTTGGCACCAAGAACAAGTTTGTTAGAAGAATTAATTTAAATATGTTGTCTCTATAGTCAAATGCCTCTTCCATTCCTACCCACAGTCACATAAAGAAAAAATTGTGCTGGCTACTTGTGGTGAGTGCATTCAGTCGATGTAATCTAGCTTCATCCACTAAATTAAGTGTTTCAATGTGAATTGATTCACTTATCAAATGAGTTGATTTGAGCTGTTACTTATTTCCAATGTACAATTAAAGAACTGCTAAGAACTGTCCAATCAACCAGTAGGAGTCAAGAACCAATCAGCACTCTGATTCCAATGATTCAATGAGCAGTTGGAGGGACATAGAGACACAAGTTCAATCATACACTTTGGGGGGAATTCAATTAGCCGTGAAGTGTCTCCGGAACGTCTGTGAGGTGCGAGGAAAAATGAGCGGAGATTTCTACCAAAATTGCCATTCTGTACAGAAGACCTCAATTTCTTGTATATGTACATTTATTAATATTGCCAAAAGGTGTCCTCACCTACAACAAAATCAGTAATACTTATATTTATTGTTTACTATAATATAATAGTGTCCCTAGTGTATAAATTGGCACATTTTTGGCCAATCATTATCAAGCAATAACTTTTGGTTATTTCAGTCCAGGAAACCATTTATTTTCGAGCCTGGATAACTTAAAGGAACAATGTTTCATAATTAGTAATGTTTGAATTAATAATCTATAAACATCTCATATTGCAACCACCAGAGGGAGACATAAAGAGAAGTGATTTAACTTTCTCAACCTTTATGTTTTCAAATTATATTCAGACAATTCCTGGCTTCAGGTGTGTCAAAGTGATATATAGAAACCAAAGATGGAATATATATTAAAGGGAAAATAAGAGCGATAAACAAATATAGGACTATCTTAGTTTAGCAGTAAGGCATTGACTATATCCATTGACAGTACTCAGGTTCTGTACCTTTTCTTACTCTTCTCTGTCTGGTTTTCGGCAACAGGTTGTTTAATTTTGATTAATTGCTCCTCAGAGCTATTGATGCCACTAGGCTAGTGAGGAAAAAAACGGTACCCGTACAACTGCTGTCCTTCCTGTCCTTAATATGCTGGGTGATCTGAAAGTAGTGAACAGGCCACCTGGTGGTAGCCATGTTACCGCAAGGAACAGTTTTATATATCAAAGATATTTGGTAAAGCAGCTCCCAACTGGTTTTGGTGGTAAAAAATGTTAAAACATTTGATGGTTGGACTGTATCAATTAGTTGAACACAATAAACAGGATAGCTGTTGAATATTAGCAGTCGATACCCTATAGAAATCTTAACATTTAAACAAGTTCTCTTTTTTTTTTTAACATTCATGCAGAAAATAACTTGTTAGAAAGATGACTTTATCACATCCGGGATGGGGTAATTGCAGGGAAAAATACAAATGTCCAGAACTAGATAGATGCATCAGATAGATACTATACACAAGTGTGGAACAAGAAAAAAAAAAGTAAAATTATCTTTACCTTACTGCTAATTCACCTCAATTGGAGCAGTCTTTATTATTAATGCACTGTATCCCTTTGGTGAATGAGTTGACAATTGAACTTTTTAAATAAAAAAAAATGTGAACTGCATGTGAAAATATGTATTGTTTCTATACCTAGTGAATGGCAATACTAAATATTATCATGAACAATGCTTGTGTATGTATCACACAGGCACATTCCAATGTTTTTTCTTTCTATCTAGAGGCTTTTAGAGGATTAACCCATTATCTATAATGAAGTAAAATTTTCCACGTTTTCAGCAGAAAGGTACTTGACACTCTTGGTCACTCTATGAGTAAAAGACTACGGAACGGACAGAGAAACAAAGAGTCAGGTACAACAACAATGTTTATGGAGAGAATTGCAGGAAAAAATGCAATGTAGTGGAGTAAGGCTAGATAGACATAAAGAGCCAGATGGGATACGAACCATGAGAAGCAGGGGTTAACAATGTTAAAGATAATATAATAGCAATACATTAAATATAATCACAATAAAGAGCTACAACATGGTCATAACCATTTCACAATAATTAATGACTGGGTTATGCATTTTGTTTATTAAGATGCCATTCACAGTTCAGCAAAACAGATTTAAAACAAGGAACTGAACAATAAATTTATAGAAAATATTCTTTAATATTTTTAGTAGTTGTGATGACATAGAACATACTTTAGATTATAGAGTGCTCTCCCTGGTACCATTGCTGGACTCCACAGGTTGGGATGTCACAGTGTAGTACACTCATCAGGACTCTGTGTTAGAGCTGAGGTCTCAGAAGTCCAAATACAAATCAAGTCATGAGCACTTTGACTTACTTTAACGGCTCCGGTATTTAAAAGGAAAAACAGACTGCACATTCATTTCAGCTGTATATTGCTCAAGACATAGCAGTTATAAGAATATATCCCCCCATACCCTGGAGTCTGGATTATGGTAATATAAAGATTGTGAGCTCACGATTTCGGGGTGAAAGGGGAGCTGCCCTAGGAAAACTTGGACACATGGGAGCTCTACTCCTATGTTGCAAATTTCACTTACCTACTGTAGAAACCATTCCTGCAATACTTTCACAACATCAGATTTACAGTAGCATCCGTACAATACCATGTATTATACAGTACAAATATCCTATATGATTCACAATATCATTAAAGACAAAAAAGTAGGTATATATATATATATATATATATATATATATATATATATATGTGTGTATATCTATATCTATATATCTATCTATCCACTATCTATTTTATATATATATATATATATATATATATATATATATATATATATATATATATATATATATATATATATCCACAACCTTAGTCGGGACGGGCTGTAGATTCCCCACTAGCTACTCACACTGCCCCCAAATCATGTTGCTGTTTCATAGAAAATCAAAACAAAAACCCATAAAAAAAGCATATGGGCAAGATAACAGTGACTGGCAAGAACATGACGGGTGTAACGAATGGATGCGTCCATGAATACTGTAGAAATTGCTTTTTCTAAGACCAATAATTCTATTAAAATGTCTAAGCGCAGCAAGTTATTTATGCCGTCTTGTAATTACCATAATTTTATACAAAGTCCAGAATTCCGTTGCTGTAGAACAGAAATTATTAAGACATACCTTTGTTTGTGTTTTAATATATATTGAGTAAATTCTCCAATATACTTCACCATGCAAGACGAAAAGATGCGCTTCCTGAACCTCAAAATCTTATTTTACTATAAAGTATAAAAACAGAAATCCTAGTTGATCTTTGACCTGCTTTGTAAAATTCAGGTTAAGTGTAAGCCTCAAGCATTTTATTTTCCTTTGTAACCTTTTTTGATGAATGGTCAGTAGTCCCTGATGTTGTTGCGTGACCCCCGAGACCTTAACTCTCTATTGGATATCTTGTTATATCATATTTTTAGAAAGAGAAAAATGCAATTCCGTTTGTGTAAGACATATTGTGATCAAACGGTTATTAACCCATCTGCACAGCAGGACTGGAAGGTGTAAGGCTTCCGAATTCATCATTAGAATTTTTGAGTATATCGTATAATAAATTAAAACAGTTACATGTGCCAGTAATTTTAGCATACAAATGTGTGGGAATTTCAAGCAGCCTATATCAGCTTAAAATAACTCACTTCTATTATTAGTCTTTTCCTGCGGCAATGAGAACCCTAAATACTCTAGCACATGGCTCATTTTGCGCTGAGCTTTTTTTTTTTTTTTTACTTAATTAAATTATGGGTTAGTAGTTAGAAATTGGTTAAGTGAATATTTGCATTTATTATAAATTCTCTTTGTAACAGGTGGTCTTAAATGCAGATAGGTGAATGCGCCTTTAATGGACTGTCCACGATTATAATACATCTGATTTTGCTTTGCACTAAATTTTCCATTACTATAGTAAAATCATTTTAAATAGCAGTTTTTTGAGAGATGTGTTATTTTCTTTCTGTTTCAGCTTTTCAGAATCAGTTTACAGTGCAAACAAATGCTGTAACACTGTCAAACATCCTGTTGCAGTATATTCATTGTAGTAAACTAACAAAACAGTACTTCTACCGAGTGTCTACATGCATTGACTTTGAATTCCATTTAATAAATAGCTTACAAAGTATATTCTTTTCAACACCTGCTCCTAGTACACACTGAAAACAGCTTTCAGAGTAAGGATCTTCTTTGTAAGGTATAAAAGACATGTAAAGATGCATTTCTTTCACGAAGAGAAGAAGCACTGAAGTATGGCATAGATTTTTTTTTCCTGCATTTGGGACCTAATAAGTCTACAACACTATATTTTTTACACTTTGCAAAAAAAATAAATCAGCAAAGACACACATTTTTATGGACAATAAAATGTTAAGGTATCTCTCTCTAAGCACAGAATATTGTACACCTTGTATCCTATTTTTAGATAACCTACACATGCCTTATGTGCCTAGTTTATTTAAAATAAATATATATGCGATATTAAAGAATATAATAATATAAATTAATTATATAGGACAGACATCAGTATTTCTTAACCTTTACTTAAGTGTTTGCTTTGCTATGTTTCTACACACAAGTATATCAATTGTAACAAAGTAATGTTTATTGATTTGTATTAAATGTGTATTAGTGTTGCCATTACTCAGACAGCATATTAGAATAAGTAAATCTGAAGGCAGTACAATACCTTATGACTTTTTACCTATGTTGTTCTGTAGGCCTTTTTGGCAAACTGGTTTAGTTAAAGTTGCTGATGTATATCACTTACAAAATGGTTACACACAGTCCTTCATTATCATAAGTTGTCAGGATAAAGGTAGTGCTTTCTTGTCTCAATACTCAATGAAATGAAGATGTTAACCTAATTTGGTACAGTCTGTCCTTGGGGAACAAGGAGATTAATGGACACCCAAGGTCAATAAGTGAAGAGACAGCACAGTCTATAACCTTAACAGGATTTTGAGATGAACAGTTTCCTGCATACTTCTTAGCTGTTCATGGTTGAATAACAGAAAGTTAATCTTATACGAAAGGGGAAACATTTGCGTGACTTATCACAGACTATCACAGTTCTTTGTGAACACAAAGCAGAAGACAGCACTGAGCAAAGAATTGACTGCTGATCTGAAACATCGCTTGAGACAATAAGTGGGAACACTGCCTTTGCTTAGAAATTAGACATCTGCGTGTAGAAAGCTATAACATTATCTCAAACGTAACTACTGTACTTGATTATCCGTATGCATGAAAGCTCTAGTAATACTACCCTTTACATGCCAAACGTCCTTCCTGTAGATGGTAAATGCTCTGTTCTGCAGCTAATGCATAAGAATAAACAACTTTAAAAGGGTAACGTTATAACTAACATAAGAAATGTGTAAACACCTATCCTATCGATCCACCTGCAGACAAATATATGGGTACAGTCGCAGCTCATATCTGTGTCCATAGGGACAGCTCAAATAAACTCTGCAGTGAAGGAAAGATACAGCAAAGCAGGTGTAGGCAGATGTCATCAAAATTTAGTGTCTGGCCAGTCGGGAAACCTGGAATGTCCATTTCAATTTAGAGTTTGCAGCTAACAGCCTAAAAGATATTCTCTTAAAGAGTCCCAGGCAGTTAACTCTTTCACTAACAAAGGAATCAGCAAAGCACTGAGTGACATTCTGGATGTCTGACACAGAAGGGTGGTCAAGGTATAAGTGGTAGAATAGCATGCAAGACTTACCTATACGAATAACATGTGGCATTCCTTGACAGTCTTGAAGCCAGAAGATGTTGCAGAGCAAAACTGCCCAGTATTCTAAAACCATACTCCGAAAAGAGAGCCAGTAATGTGTCATTGTTAGAAACAAAATCCCCCCGAAGTTAAGTTAATATGGGATTCCCTGGGACTTCCTTTGCGGTTTTAAGATTCCAGTGATAGCCCAAGACAGTCACAGTTGAATGCCTCTGCACTGCACATGTTAGCAGACTATCCCCCAAGCCTCAGCAGCTGAAAGCAAAGGTTAGAAGATTTTTCTACTAACCACAAAAAAAGCTTCTCTTTTTACGTGTGTTCCTCTGGTCTGCTTCTCCCAGTCCCATTCACCTGCTGAAGACTAGAAGCTTAGATGCAGTCCTCATTGATGCTATCAAGTGGTCTTTAGCAAAGCTGTGGAGTGGAATTCCAGACCTAGGAGATCAGGAGCTCCCTGGGGCTTGGGGAGAAGGAAAGACAGATGCAGCAACAGCCATCCTGCAGTTGAAGGGAAAAAAAAATATATTCCCTTCACTGGCTACAGAGATTTAGCACAAGTGAGAGAATTGGACTGACAAAGGCAGACACACTCAGGCAGCCTGCCTGCTCCACATGCAAAGCAGCTACCATCTCATGACTGTGATTTGTTCAGTGGGTGAATACAATTCAATGCACTTGTGTGTAGTCTTTAGGGGTGGATGGGTGGACAGCAAATGAAGACAAACAGGAGGGTGATGCTGGATTACAAATGCTATCTTGAACATTCAGAATATGGGTGTCAGGATTGAATTCACACACAGGGCAGCTTTCTGAGCCCCCCTCCCCTTGTCTATAAAGCTACTTATTGGGAGTGGGTTACCTGCCAGCATTTGCTTGGCATTAACGTTGGTTTTTTTTCTGGCTCTGTGACACAAATATGTATAAATGGATTTTTAGCTTTGAATGTGCAAGGGAAGGTGTGGTGTGATTAGGGAGTGGATTCTTATTCATCAGTATCGGGGGTTAATTCTAGATTTCTAACGTGGTTAATCTAACTATAAATACTAACATTACTATAGCATAGTAATATAGTAAAATAGTAATTGTACTATACAAGGATATGTCTACAGGATAGCTTGTTCATGTTTTATGTCCCATATTCTCAGCAGAAAAACTTACAAAATAAACTCAAAAAAGAAGAACTGCTAATACTTAACAAATCTCTTGGTGTTCACATAATGCCTAAAGAAAGACAGACACAGGAAGAAAACTATAGCAGGCAATTAAAAAAGCAAAAATAATATGTGGAAAACATGTATACTCTGCATTGTTATTTCCTTCAAAACAAATAATTAAAGTAAACCTGTAAAAGGTGAAGACAGGTTTCCAATGGAAAAAAACATTTATGTAGTAGTACAATACTTTCAGCTGTTACTATGTGATATATTTATCAATAGGTGAAAAGCCCTATGGCTACCGAAAACGGGTGTTTTCTCTGGTGATAGGACTTCACCCTGTACATCAAGATGCTACCACTGTCAATTGTATAATTCACCGACTTTCACCAGCTATATCTTCCCCACGGGGAAGCCTATATAACAAGAAGTCAGGATGGGGATAACAGAAGAAATTGACTGAAACAATGCTTTAATATTAGTAATTTTTATTGGTCAATAGTTTTAAAATATTTTTTTTAAAAAAAATGTAAAATATGTTTAATCTATTTCCATCTATTTTTTGTTTATAAGTGTAACTGAAAGCCTATGTCTGGGCTTTCAGTTCTACTATGCATGCCTGAGCTGGGTAGACAACATATTGGCAGAGACTGGTTCGTCAAAGTGGTAACTTAACCCTTTCTGCTCCATGCCAGTTTCACCAAGATAGACAATAAGCGCTGATAAAAAGTAATTGATAATTACAAAATCGACCCCTTTTTAACTTATTGTGCCACTTTTCATGCCAGCTGAGCTTTGCTGCTCTCATGTGCATTTCATGCAATGATAAGGGTTAGTTCAGATGAGTGTCTTTAGTACAATGTAACAGCTTTATCATGTGTTGCATCCAGGCAGAATGGGAATGCAAGCAATATGCTGCCTATCACTGCATGTTAGGGATCATTATAACGTATGCCTAAACCTATGCGCAATGGATGCAGTAATGATTAAACATGCAACAGTCACAAAAATGTAATCAAATGAATAAATAAATTATTTCTTTACTGCATCCTTGTAAACAGGGAAGTGCTTAGGCCCAGGAAACGGTGATGTTCTCCATATCTGTATTTGATGCTAAAAGCGCATTTCTAAATGAAATTTTACAAGATGAAGGTTTCAGATCCCAGGAGGTACACTACTGATAATAAATGTGCTTCATAGTAATTCTTACTTTATGTGCTTAATTGTGATCCTTTATTGCATTTCATCATGGTATTAAGTTTTGCATTACAATGGGCCTATATTAAGTAGATCACTTTACTTTGGAGTTTGGCGTTTTTAGATACCGCTCAAACTCACGCTAGAAGTTGCCGTTCACAGTGCAGGGAGATGTATTTCATTTTGTTTTGGTTTAAAGAAATATCTTAGACTGGTTTTGACAGAAGAGATTCCTCAGTACTATCAGATATTTTTACCTCGGGTAATGTAATTCACTTTGGGGGGTAAATGTATCAAGCTCCAGGTTTTCAGTGGGTTTGAAAAGTGAAACTGGTGCCTATAGCAACCAATCAGATTTTAGCTATTATTTTGTAGAATGTACTAAATAAATGATAATTAGATCCTGATTGGTTGAAAAAGGCAACATCTCCACTTTTCAACTGCCCTTTAAACGTATACATTTATCCATTAATTTTTATTGTTTCAAATTATAGGAAATGACCACAAATATCTTTACATCGCAGTATTTATGTGTTTCCTACATGTCTGAGCCAGTTTAGTCAGCACTAGTGCATTTAACTCAGCTGTTAATCCTGCATAAATTGGTGTATTTCATATTACTAACACTATAAAACTGTCAAGAAGTTTGGTTTTAGCAGAGTTATAATAGGAAGCACAGAAGTAAGTAGGAAAGGGACAGCAGGGGTAATAATGCTGGGCCTAGGCAAGATTCATCACATGTTCATCTACTAAAGTTGGAGAGGAGGCATAATATTATATCAATAAATAATTATGAAAATCTCTTAAAAATGGGTAAACCCCACTGCACTGTCCAGACTCTCTGCAGTCTCTCTTGAACAACTATTACTTCACTGAACCACTGTATAACCACTTTCTAATTCTGCAGGCATGAAAAATCAGCTTTGGTTATTTAGGGAGGAAACTGTATGCTGCCTCCAAGATTGATTGCAGCACAGGGTTATGCAGTAAAAGGTTTAATGTGCACAGGGTAACCCCAAGTGGTTCTTTTTTATGCAACAACTGACTATTACTTTAACTGCAGTGAACGAGGAAGCAGGGTTTGAGGAAAAATACCCCAAAAATAAAAATGCCAATGTGATCTGTGTGATGCAGATAATAATGTTCCATACAAATTGGCAATAGGTCTGATCATGTGATTGTACAATGGGAGTGTAATTCTCTGTGTCTGTACAGTGCCACTACTCTAGTATTTGTGCTAAACTTGTCTTGCCATGGCAGGTAGCATGGTGCACAAAGGGTTTCAGTTGTAAGAGGACATTGCTAAGCATTTGAAGAAAGCACATAAATTCCTAGCTACATCTCTGGCAGGCACAGTTCAAATCAATTGGAGAAAATACAATTCATTATACTATGGACTGGTGCTAAAGAATTAGGTACTCTACATTAATAAATATGTTTTTGATACAGTTGGTAAGATGTGCAAGAAAGTGTAGTATTTAGAGCAGTTGTAGGCAACAGGCAGCCTGGGGGCCGGCAGCAGCCGTCGAGCCTGCAGCCCCTGGCCTGCTGTTTCCGATATCACTTATTCTCTGCAAGCAGAGAATAAGAGTGAATGGGAGCAGCTGGTTTCACTGCGAAGTGGCGTCCTCTGCACACTGCAGGCAGGTCACACAGCACAGCCAATCAGAGGAGTTAATGCAGTGCATTCTATATACTCTCCATCCCTCCTATGTGGGCTCGACTGTGCAGTTATGTGTAGGAAGATGTGAGGGGAGGTGGAAAGAGGTATGAGGGAAGAATTGCAGAGGTTTGGGTGGTCATCATTTTGCTGTAGGGAAGGCCCACAATGCATGCCCTCTGCCAGCAGAAAGTTTATTGCCAGAGCCAGAGAGGATGTGGCCCTTGTTGCAGCAAATGGAGTTTAACATGTCCAACATTCAGGAAAGAAGGAACAGACATTGGTACAGTCCCCTTCTCTTTGGTGATAATGTGGTGTAACCTGTATGTCTCAACAGTATGTCTTTTCGGCATGCAGAGGTGTGAAGGGAGAAGTGCAGAGAAGTGCAGGGAGATGTACAGTGGAGTGAGGGAAGATGTGCAGATGTCTGTGAAGTGATCTGAGTGACATCTTGGAAGCTCTGAGTGGCATGTGAGGGAATTTTGAAATGCATGTGTTTGCATTTTGTGACAAGCGGGGTTCTGAGAGCAATAGGTAATATTTTGGAGCAAGTGGCAGATCTGAATGTCATGTGGGGGAAATTTGTAACATGTGGTTACATTTTGGGATGAGTGATGTGGGGTGCGAAAGATGTTTTGAAATTAAGGGTAATGTGCGACCCTTTTGGAGGCTGAAGGGCCGCACATGCAGGAAGAATATTGGGTTTTCCATCACTGATGTAAATGGTAGTTTCCAGTTGTGCTAAATGGTACAGAGGATTATTTCATTACAGTACGAAAATATTTCATAATTGTTGTTATTTGTACTTCAGACTTAGGTTAATTGATTATTGAAGGGACAGCAATGGGGCATAAGTATAATTGATTCTACTATTGCCCCTGTCCCAATGCTTTTTGTAGAAGTGACCAAGAGAAGGCCGGAACTTCCTTTTCTGCTTATATTAGAGCACTTAACAATGTATAGCCACCATATCTAACACGTACGTGCTTGGTGGATTTTCAAAACCCATAACAGCTGGTATACTGCAATTTTCCCCATATGGAGTTAGGAGGACATGTGTGCTGGTGACATAATAAGTTGCTGTTTCTGTATTCTTTCCATTAAATGATTGTTGACACATGAAAAGGAACAACTGTGCCACAGACTACTTCAAGCCAAAGATTGTCAGCTCTAATCTGCAGTTTATGCCGGTTAGTTTGAAGGTGGAAGGTATAGATCAATATCATACTAAAAGTTACATTCAGTTAGTTTGATGTTAGGAAGAGCCGTTTTTTCTCATAGCGAGAATAAATGTTTACAAGTTGTGATTTATAGTTCCACGTGAAGGGAGTAGTACAGTTCATTATATTGCCTGACAGTACAGTTAGTTTTATGTTAGGAGGTATGGAACAGATTAGCACCAACACTGTAATGTAGATCCAATTCTGTTACAAAACAAATAGTGTTCTTCACTATGCTTCTTTAGAGAGGAAGTGCAGACTGGTACCATCACTGTGATTACACAAGCAACCAGTGACCAATATATCAACGAGCAAAACAATTTAAAATGGTTCATTAGATTCATTGGATTTTTATGGCTCTTGAATGAATTTGCAAAATGTACAATATCACAGGAAGTTCACCCTGGTAAGTGGATTTGCTGATAATTGTAGTATTAAATGATGGCTTTGAAAAAATCTATAAAAATGTAAAAAAAAAATACATAACAAAAAATGTAATAAAATATATCACCGTTTTAATTCTAAATAGCTTTTTGCTTGTTTGATCAAGGAAATAAAGAGTTGGCAACAGAAAACCCAATTTTGCATATAATTCTACCAACCAAACTGAAGGAGAGGTGCTCATCTCTATCCACAGTACAAATGTGCCATCAGGGGGTACAAGTAAATAATTGTTGTCTCTTATGTTGGTCCTTGTACATATTCAGATTTCCTTTTTGATTCCTAACCCCACTCCATGTAATTCTTTTAGTTTTCTATGATAAATGCAATCGGTTGCACAGTTTGCAGTCTGCATTGAAGTGCATTTTGTAAGCATTTCTGGTCACTGGTAGAAAAGGGGTTAAGAAACAAGAAATGAGCAATTAAAGCAATTTTCTCTATCTAGCATGGACCTGACAGCTTCTGGAGA
Source organism: Mixophyes fleayi (assembly GCF_038048845.1). NCBI lineage: Eukaryota > Metazoa > Chordata > Amphibia > Anura > Limnodynastidae > Mixophyes > Mixophyes fleayi. The sequence goes on along the minus strand of NC_134403.1, from coordinate 213,042,833 downwards.
TGACGTTTTGGCCAGTGCAGCATGAAACTTTTCAATTAAACTGTCAGTTTGGAGAAGAGAGAGAGATATCCCACCTCAGACCACATTCCCCATCAGTACTGCAAGAAGATGGGGAAGAGGACTGATGGGCTGAGACAGCACACAGGGGATATGAGGGCAGCTATTTATATCTATATCACTGTTATACAATATCACACTTTAATAGCAATCACATACACAGATGATGGAGCATTGCAATACGGTGTTTAACAAGGTTCATCACTGAAACAAAGATACTAACTATTCAACTGGCACTTAATACAATCAGGCATGAGACCCCGTGGTGGAATGAGACAGATACACATACAATATAAGCATCATATACTGTTGATGCTTAGACGTTGATAAACAGATAAATAGACATTTTTTCTCCTGAAGAGGAGAAATAAAAGTGCAAGAAGCTGTTACGGGTATAAGCAATTAGATGTAAAGTATACACATAAAATAAATATACATTTTTCCCCTCTTAAATATTTTCTGCTTTATATGCCACCTTTTTGCTGGTATCTGTGCGTATAAAAGAACAGACAGCATGGCATATAAAGTATAATCATCCTGGGCGGGAGGAAGATTTCCTCCGTGAATTCTGTGATTTACTGTGCAGGTATTAGTAGTGAATTAAAATGTATCCTGTTTCCTGTTGTGATACGTTACAATTCTACCAGCCTGCTCTTTGGATGTAGGTCACGTCAGAACGTTTAAAGTCTGCTGAACATCATCATTTAACTCTCCTAGTTCTGAAGAATGAAAAAATTAAAAGCTCAGTGTAATCATCCACCTAGACCACCTTTATTGTGTGCAAAATATATAACCCTGGAGAAAGTGTTTGCGTGTATCCTATCACAGCTACTATTCTCTATTTCCCTTGCAGCATTTCACAGGAACATTCTACTCTTCCCTTGTAGCATCAATATTTTTCCCATCTTGCTGCTGTCAGCCTCTGGCCTTCTGCTGAAGAAGCTACTAATCTGCAGAACATCTTCATAAAATTAGTACTGGTCTTTTCCCATTAACCTGAATTTATAGTTCAAACTACGGAAGAAAGATAAAAAAGAGCTTTATCAGCTTCAGTTTTACTTATTTTAATGCTTTTAACTCCCCCCACCTCCTTTTTTGCAATAAAGGAGTGGATAATGAGTGTGTTCCATGAACAGTGCCAATTGTAGTCATATTTTAATGTTTTATTTTTTTGTAGAAGACAAAGATCCTCATTCTCACCCCTGTTCTGAGTTCACCCTCTATTACCTGAGCTGGAGCTCAAAGAACATATATGTGTATTTCTCTGTCAACATACCCGCACATCTGCAGAGCAACTTCACAAAATATTGCACTGGAACGTGAAAATGATATTGAAGTGATTTCTGTAACCTGCAGTGGGAGCTGAGGATTAATATTTTCTATATCAGTATTTATTCTTCCTATATTTATTTACATCTCTACATCAATCTTTGCACACAATATAGAAGTCATAAGTATAGAAGATATCACTGATATTATTACTTATTTGACCCGATGTGGGACCACGTCTGTATTAATTTTAACACAATCCTTGGCTGCCGTCTCTAGCTACAAGATATTCTTAAGTCATGACTGCCCTCTACTGAGACATATGCATGTGACTGCTAATGAACAGTTTGTAGTATGAAGTAAAGTGTGATTCCCAAGAGGATTGTATATATGAATTCAAAAATGTTAGACTCAATATTTTTATACGTACAGGGAACAAAACACTTTTAACTCTTTTTGAGGGTAAAGAGTGTTAAATTAAGGGGACACTATTATAATTTTTAAGAGGATCAGGAAAGATGGACAGACAGTATGTTTAGAATAAAATTATGTATGGTTATTATTATTATTATTATTATTATTATTATTATTATTATTATTATTAATAATAATAACCTGTTGCAACCTACCCACTCTATATAGGCCTTATGTGAGTTTTAAGCTGTGGTGCCATTTTTAAACAGGGACACAAATGTAGTTGTGTGTTGCCGCAACCGCCTGTAAACTCAGACCATTGCCATCAATGGCAGAGCAGAGATCTAGTGTTGGTACCAGGAACCATACAGAGTTCAGAGGAGAATACCGCAGTATCCATGTTCAGCAGGGAGCATAATGAGCTCCCTGTATTGTGACCTGCTGGCACCACAAAGCTCCAAAATGAAATTTTGCTCAGAGGGGAACGGAACCCTAAAGTTACCATCCTCTCTGAACAGGAAATGCAGAGTGGTGCACAGCAGAGCAGCAAACAGCAAGAGTAGGTGATGATATTGGAAATTGCTAGTTCTCTTGGCATTATGGGGGATTGTTGGGGGAAACTATTATATGGGGGATTGATGGGGACCATAATGAAATAAAGGATTGATTGGAGACATGATACATTAGAGATTGATAGATGAGATGATGATTTTGGGGATTGATGAGGGCATAATCTAGGGAATTAAAGACTGACGTAATGCTATGGGGACTTGATTGGGCCATTATCATATTGATGGGAGCTATGATGAAATGGATGATAATTGGAGGAAATTGTAATATTGGGGATTGATGGGGACATGTTGATATAGACAATTGATGGATCATATTGTTACTGTGTTTATTAATGGTAAAGGGGACTAATGATATGGGAGATTTCTTACATTAAAGGATCACGGCACTAGACTGGTGAAGCTAGCTTTCTCTGGTGACACACTAGACACACACCTTATCCAGAAACTTTGGAAGCCCCTTCAAATTTTGCTGTGGGGCCCACATATGTTTAGTTTCACTCCTGACTAGCCTGCACTTTCAAGTTAAGCAGATTAAATGTAAACACACTGCATACAATCATGTTATACCTATGACCACGTCCATTCCCAAAGTTTATTACCAGGAACTTACCCTGCAGTATATTTACTGCAAAGAAAACTCACATTTTATGATTTCTTACGGTAAGAAAAAATGTATTTATCACATTGTACCTTAAATTGAGAAGCATATATTTTCCCCCAAAGTTGCGGATAGAAGGACACAGTGAAGAATCCTGTATTGCTGACTCTATGATCTACTGTGTTGTGTCAAACAGAGCAATGTGCTGAAAAGCACTGTTAAAATCTCAGCAGATTGCAAGCAGCTCCGCAGCAGAGACGACTGGGACAAGAACAAACTGTAGCCAGCAGTGATCAGGAAAATAAATAATGAGTACATTATGGCTGATGTTGGAAGTTTGCTGACACGTGTCTAATAACATTGTTATTGGATTACTGCTTATTTTGAGATTTCACAAAAATTACCAGGTGCATAGCTGGAAATAAATGGGAATCATATCAAAATTATAATTTGGCCCTTCAGAGCTCTATTAGAAAGTGAAACCAATCACTGAGATCTGCATTATCTTAAACCAACACCTAACACTATAGCATTTGAAGCTACTACCACACTGCTTGTATTGTGTGGGACCATGCAGGATTTATTGGAGCATAAAAGAGTGTAAAATATGATCCAAACATAATCCTTTTTGCCCTGCCTACTCCAGTTTTATTCGGCTCACCTGAAAAAACGCTAGTGTGCTTATAGTTTTAATTGCATTCATAGCAATCTGACAGAGGCGCCTTAACTTTATAGGCTTCTGTGTGTCAGAATCACTGGACATAAAAAGTACTCTTGAGATACTTGTGGCAGACCACCATTTGAAGTTCAACTACTGAGTATGCGAAGAAGTCACTGTTTTGCCAAGGAATTTCCACGACACTGGAGGTAATTCCAGAATCTGAAAATCTGCAGGGATTTAGAACAATTTGTTTGTAATATTATTATTTTTGTTTATTCATATGGCACCAATCATATTATACAGCACAGTACAGATAGCATGTAATCATTTGTATCATTCACTGCCCCGTTCAAACTTACATTCTGTAGTCCCAGTATAAACACTCATACGCAATACAGTCCATTTTGCAAGCAGTCAATTAGCTACCAGTATGTTTTTGGACTGTGGGAGGAAACCAGAGCAACCAAAGGAGTCCAGGCTATTAACACTTTAGGACCATCACCATCAATATTTTTTCCAGAATATAGTGACTTTAGACTATCTTTATCGCTTATGTCACTCTGTATTTGAAATTTTATATCCATTGATCCAAATGTAGTTTCCCATATAAAGGGGTAAAAGGTATCCCTTAAAAAGCATAGGATAACACCTAGTTTCAACCGCATCCCAACAGGTATAAAAGCCAAGTCTTTTTGCAAGGATAAAAATTCTCTGCAGGCATTTGATAAACAGAGACTGTTCCCCAAATGTGCCCTCTCCTATTGGGTGCAGTTTGGCAATCAGTACTTTTGTCTACATTGGTTGTTATGCCACAAAATGAATCTCACTGTGTATGCAAATTAATTTTCTAACAAAAAATAGCTCACTATGCATGAAATCAATCATTTGCTGTAATAAACTAGATGGTGTACACAAAATAGAGTTAAAGTCTACTCCAGAGACACAAAATTAAGTTTTTGTTGTTACCGACTGTATATTACAGAACATATTTTCTCCTGTTGAAACTTTTTGTTTTTAGCACAAAATTAATTTAATGTGTTTAAAATAGATTTTGTTTTCAAATCAATCAATATGTACTCTATTAGACATACCTTGGACCCCAAAATAGATTTTTGAATCATATATCAATATTGAGAGATACAAATAATGTTTGTGCCATAAAATTCACTTTGCGAATTAGAACATTTTTGTCGCACAATCAAGAGAGGGCATGGCAACTCCATGCGAGGGGCGTAGTTGCATCCCAATGTCCAAGCAAGGTGGTACAAACGTCCTGGCTCCTTTGACGACGAAACAGTCCCCCAGAATTGGAATTGTCCCACCTAAAGGACAGTTTGGAGGTATGCATGTGTGTGTGTTTGTCATTGCTTATTGCATATATTCACTTTTGTTTCACTTGAATAAACCGACGCATGCAATTTGTTGAAATGTATTAGATGCATGCTGCAGCTTTTCTACATTGGCTTACAGCAAAATAGTATGCATGTGAACTTGTCATGTAGCCATGTAGTCATTTATGATAAATTTTAAAAAATAATTACAATTTCATTATAAATATATGTGAAATAAATTATATTACTTAATCACTTTAAATCTTACATGCAATATGCACATTGCACTGCAATTATTTTAGGTACATGCCTTATGTGTTAACAGATCAGCCATGTTAATTTTGACATATATAAAATACAACGGATGGTGGCAATGTAATTAGTTTAAATGCATGCTGCATGTTTGCATATAAAAAATTCAGGCACGTAGTATATATGTGAACTAACTGCAGTGTCGCAATGTAACATGTGTGTTTTATATGTATGTAAATTTGCATTGGTGATCTTGATAATGTCTATGCATGCCTGCATAGTAACAGTTCAAGTTGTGCAGCTTGTGTATTTCATATATTATGTTGATATGGCTCATCTATTTTATTCATTTTCTTTGTCTTTGAATTGAGAAACATTGGTTTTGATTTTATGCTTTTTAACTTGTTCCCCATAGGAATAAATTGCTATATGTTTTAATTACAAATGGTTTAAAAGACTTCTATCTCTGTTTTGCATCTATTCTTAAGAATACTTCATAATGTATGTGGTGAAGTGCTGAGTGTAGCATGAATGTATTTTTATAATGCCCACAGGCACTAATTTAGTATAGCTTAAATCATAGGAGACTATATTAGGATCCCTATTACTTAGGTTTTCCTTAATTTAAACATTTATAATGCGCTCTGTATTATTCAACAGTACTAGATCCAACAGGATATCTTTTCTAGTTGTAGCCCATACAAACTGCCCCATAACATTGTCCTGTAAGTAGTTTACAAAGGGGTCTCCTTTTATAGTGCTAGCAGTCTTATTGCACCAATCAAAGATTGTTTTTTTCCAAAACACAATTTAAAATGCAGCTCATTTTGCATTATTTTTTAAAACTGCATGGGTTCCCTGGTTCAACCCAATATTAATAAATACTGCGGTTTGCATTTGATAATCACAACCTATTCATTCCAGACTAGGGATGTGCACCGGCGACTTTTGGTGAATCGTGTTTTGTGTTCTGGATTCGAATTTTCTTGAGGTTTTGGGTTCGGATTTGTTTCGCAAAACACCTGCCAAAAAGTTATGGTTCGGATTTAAGGTCTTGGATTCGGATTTTTTTTGAAAAAAGCATAAAAAGTTCAAAAATCAAGTTTTTGGGCTTATTTTCACTCCTACGCTATTATTAACCTCAATAACATTCAATAACAATCATTTCCACTAATTTACAGTGTAATCTGAACACCTCACAATATTGTTATTAGTCCAAAACGTTGCAACGAGGTATCTTTCTGGACTGCGTAGTGGAGTGGTCCCCACAATATAATAAGAAAACCATCAACTGGTCTTAATTACACCAAAAATTGTACCTGGACTGCGTAGAGGAGTGGTCACCACAATATAATAAGAAAACCATCAACTGGTCTTAATTACACCAAAAATTGTACCTGGACTGCGTAGAGGAGTGGTCACCACAATATAATAAGAAAACCATCAACTGGTGTTAATTACACCAAAAATTGTATCTGGACTGCGTAGAGGAGTGGTCCCCACAATATAATTTAAAAACCCTCAAATGGTCTGAATCCCACCAAAAATTGTACCTGGACTGCGTAGAGGAGTGGTCACCACAATATAATAAGAAAACCATCAACTGGTCTTAATTACACCAAAAATTGTATCTGGACTGCGTAGAGGAGTGGTTACCACAATATAATTTAAAAACCCTTGACTGGTCTGAATCGCACTAAAAAATGTACCTGGACTGCGTAGAGGAGTGGTCACCACAATATAATAAGAAAACCATCAACTGGTCTTAATTACACCAAAAATTGTATCTGGACTGCGTAGAGGAGTGGTCACCACAATATAATTTAAAAACCCTCAACTGGTCTGAATCGCACCAAAAAGTGTACCTGGACTGCGTAGAGGAGTGGTCACCACAATATAATAAGAAAACCATCAACTGGTGTTAATTACACCAAAAATTGTACCTGGACTGCATAGAGGAGTGGTCACCACAATATAATAAGAAAACCATCAACTGGTCTTAATTCCACCAAAAATTGTATCTGGACTGCGTAGAGGAGTGGTCACCACAATATAATTTAAAAACCCTCAACTGGTCTGAATCGCACCGAAAAATGTACCTGGACTGCGTAGAGGAGTGGTCACCACAATATAATAAGAAAACCATCAACTGGTGTTCATTACACCAAAAATTGTATCTGGACTGCGTAGAGGAGTGGTCACCACAATATAATTTAAAAACCCTCAACTGGTCTGAACCGCACCAAAAATTGTATCTGGACTGCGTAGAGGAGTGGTCCCCACAATATAATTTAAAAACCCTCAACTGGTCTGAATCGCACCAAAAAATGTACCTGGACTGCGTAGAGGAGTGGTCACCACAATATAATAAGAAAACCATCAACTGGTGTTCATTACACCAAAAATTGTATCTGGACTGCGTAGAGGAGTGGTCACCACAATATAATTTAAAAACCCTCAAATGGTCTGAATCCCACCAAAAATTGTACCTGGACTGCGTAGAGGAGTGGTCACCACAATATAATAAGAAAACCATCAACTGGTCTTAATTACACCAAAAATTGTATCTGGACTGCGTAGAGGAGTGGTCACCACAATATAATTTAAAAACCCTTAACTGGTCTGAATCGCACCAAAAAATGTACCTGGACTGCGTAGAGGAGTGGTCACCACAATATAATAAGAAAACCATCAATTGGTCTTAATTCCACCAAAAATTGTACCTGGACTGCGTAGAGGAGTGGTCACCACAATATAATAAGAAAACCATCAACTGGTGTTAATTACACCAAAAATTGTATCTGGACTGCGTAGAGGAGTGGTCCCCACAATATAATTTAAAAACCCTCAAATGGTCTGAATCCCACCAAAAATTGTACCTGGACTGCGTAGAGGAGTGGTCACCACAATATAATAAGAAAACCATCAACTGGTCTTAATTACACCAAAAATTGTATCTGGACTGCGTAGAGGAGTGGTCACCACAATATAATTTAAAAACCCTTGACTGGTCTGAATCGCACTAAAAAATGTACCTGGACTGCGTAGAGGAGTGGTCACCACAATATAATAAGAAAACCATCAACTGGTCTTAATTACACCAAAAATTGTATCTGGACTGCGTAGAGGAGTGGTCACCACAATATAATTTAAAAACCCTCAACTGGTCTGAATCGCACCACAAAGTGTACCTGGACTGCGTAGAGGAGTGGTCACCACAATATAATAAGAAAACCATCAACTGGTGTTAATTACACCAAAAATTGTACCTGGACTGCATAGAGGAGTGGTCACCACAATATAATAAGAAAACCATCAACTGGTCTTAATTCCACCAAAAATTGTATCTGGACTGCGTAGAGGAGTGGTCACCACAATATAATTTAAAAACCGTCAAATGGTCTGAATCCCACCAAAAATTGTACCTGGACTGCGTAGAGGAGTGGTCACCACAATATAATAAGAAAACCATCAACTGGTCTTAATTACACCAAAAATTGTATCTGGACTGCGTAGAGGAGTGGTCACCACAATATAATTTAAAAACCCTTAACTGGTCTGAATCGCACCAAAAAATGTACCTGGACTGCGTAGAGGAGTGGTCACCACAATATAATAAGAAAACCATCAATTGGTCTTAATTCCACCAAAAATTGTACCTGGACTGCATAGAGGAGTGGTCCCAACAATATAATTAAAAAACCCTCCACGGGTCTGAATTCCAAAAAAAAAGTTTCTTGACTGTGTAGTGGGGTGGCCCCGGTACACAATTTTTTAGCGGGGCCACAATATAATTAAAAAACCCTCCACGGGTCTAAATTCTACCAAAAAAGTTTATGGACTGCATAGTGTAGTGTTCCCCACAATATTATTTAAAAAATTTGCAGCAACAGTCAACGTTGTTTAATATCTGATACACCTCTATCTGGACTGCATAGTGGAGTGGCCCTGGTAATAAATTTGGTACCGGGGCCTCAATACCTCCTCCAACTTCCAAGTGTAGTGTTTATAACATATAAACACTACAGTAGTTCTAGCACGTCAATACCTCTTGTTTTAAATTATGACAGGGCATTTTACTTTTGGTTTAATTTTTTGAATTTGTTGACATTTTGTTTTACTTTTTGAACATGGCAAACGACTGTTGAATGGTCACATAATGCCAAAAAAAGAGATGCAAGATGGAATTGTCCTTGGGACCTCCCACCCACCCTTATGTTGTTGAAATAGGACATGCACACTTTAACAAACCAATCATTTCAGCGACAGGGCCTACCAAACAACTGTGGCTGAAATGATTGGTTTGTTTGGGCCCCCACACCAAAAAAACAATTCATCTCTCCCTGTACAAACTAAACAGGGTCTACTGAGGAAAGATGTCGTCCTCATCCTCAACCTCTGATTCCTCTCCCCCTACAGTGTGTACTTCCTCCTCCTCACACATTATCAATTCGTCCCCGCTCGACTCCACAACCACAGATCCCTCTGTACTATCTGCAGGGCAGTGCTGTACTTGATTGAGGAATTGATAATTCATTTTTATGAACATCATTTTTTCAACGTTCTGAGGAAGCAACCTCCTTCGCCGCTCACTGACCAGGTTCCCCGCTGCACTAAAAACTCTTTCCGAGTACACACTGGAGGGGGGACAACTCAGGTAAAATAGAGCCAGTTTGTACAGGGGCTTCCAAACTGCCTTTTTTTCCTGCCAGTAACAATATGGACTGTCTGACATGTCTATTTGGATGGTGTCAGCAAAATAATCCTCCACCATTTTTTCAATTGTGACAGCATCCAATGCAGCGACAGTAGACATGTCTGCAATGGTTGGCAGGTCCTTCAGTCCGGACCAGATGTTATCAGCATCCCCGCCACCGGGTCTTTTAGGAAAACTGAGCTTTTTCCTCGCAGTCATAGATGTGGAAGAAAATGAGGGTGGAGTTGTTGGCATGTCACGGTCCTCTTCAGAGGACAATATCCTGACCAGCAGGTCTTTGTACCGCTGTAGACTTGTGTCCGCCGGAAACAGAGACACAACATACGCTTTAAACCGAGGATCGAGCACGGTGGCCAGAATGTATTCCTCTGACTTTAAAAGAGTGACCACCCTCGGATCCTGGCAAAGCATACGAAGGGCTACATCCACAAGAGCTACATGCTTGGTATAATCGCAATGGTTTACCAGCTCCTCCCTCACTTTCTCCAGCTGCTTTTGCAACAGCCTGATCAGGGGAATCACCTGACTCAAGCTGGCAGTGTCGGAACTGACTTCTCGTGTGGCAAGTTCAAACAGCTGGAGAACCTTGCACAACATGGAAATCAGTCTCCACTGCGCTTGACTCAGGCGCATCCCCACTCCTTTGCCTATGTCGTAGGTGGCTGTGTAGGCCTGAATGGCCTTTTGCTGCTCCTCCATCCTCTGCAGCATATATAGGGTGGAGTTCCAGCGCATCACAACCTCTTGTTTGAGGTGATGGCAGGGCAGGTTCATGGTTTTTTGATGTGCCTCTAGTCTGCGGTAGGCACTGGCTGAATGCCGAAAGTGTCCAGCAATTTTGCGGGCCACCGCAAGCATCTCCTGCACACCCCTGTCACTCTTGAGGTAATGCTGCACCACCAAATTAATGGTGTGGGCAAAACATGGGACGTGCTGGAAATTGCCAATATTTAATGCCCGCACAATGTTACTGGCATTGTCTGACACCAGAAATCCCCATGAGAGTCTAAGTGGGGTAAGCCACTGGGAGATAATTTCCCTCAGTTTCTCTAATATGTTGTCAGCATTGTGCCTCTTATTAAAGTCTGTAATACACAATGTTGCCTGCCTTGGCACGAGCAGCCGTTTTGTAGATGCTGCTACTGATGCAGCTGTTGCTGTTGCTGCGGAAGGGGATGCATCTACCCAGTGGGCTGTCACAGTCATATAGTCCTTCGTTTGCCCAGAACCACTTGTCCAAATGTCCGTGGTTAAGTGGACAGTGGGTACAACCGCATTTTTTAGAGCACTGAGGACACTTGATCGTACTTCTCTGTGCATTTTTGGTATCGCCTGCCTAGTGAAGTGGAATCTCGACGGGATTTGGTACTGGGGACACAATACCTCCATCAACCCTCTAAATCCCACTCCACTGATGGCGGACACCGGGCGCACGTCTAACACCAACATAGCAGTTACAGCCGCAGTTATATGCTTTGCAATAGGGTGACTACTATCGTATTTTGTGGTCATGGCAAATGACTGTTGGACGGTCAATTGTTTTGTAAAAGACTTAGCGGACTTACGACTTCCCCTCTGGGAAGATGACCGACTAACAGCAGCAACAGCAGCAGTGGCAGTAGTAGGCGTACCGCTGCAGGATTCCTCGGATGAATCCCATATTGAAGAGGACTCAGTCTGGCTGCTGACTTGGGCTGCAGGACTGAATCTGATGGAGATCGTGGAGGAAGTTGACAAGGAGGGTGTTGCTGGTGTGTATCCAACTGGACCACGGGATTTAGGTGTCCCTGTACCGATGAGGGTCCTAGCCTCAGTTCCTGAACTAACCACTGAACTATGAAGGTTATTCAGGTGACGTATAATGGAGGATGTCCCTAGGTGGGCAAGATCCTTACCCCTGCTTATTTGAGCTTTACATAAGCTACATATGGCCATACATTGGTTGTCCGGATTTGGATAAAAATAACTCCAGACCGAAGAGGTGATACTCCATACTCGGTTAGAAGAAAGCAAGCTTTAAATCATCATGAGGCTTGCTCAGCAGCCCAGTCTTAGACCAGAGGAGAACCACGGGGATAAGTATGCAGTTTGTTACACAATATTGGGGTCCCCTGGAGGATGATCTTATTTTTCTCTCAATCCAAGTTGGCTGGTGTTGTGGCCAGACCTTGATGGCAGTAGATTTGATTTGGTCTCCTTAGAAGCTCTGTGCAGACATATCCAGCCATCCAGTCATGGAGTGTAAACAATCTCATGATTGGCAAGCACACATGCATCCAGCAGCAGAATGTTAACATATGACCCACAATGCCCTTGCATGTGATATGGAATGCAAATCTCCCTGGCAAGTCTAATCTTATCCTCTAAATAATTTCAGTAATCACAGCCATATCTTAAGATTGATCTATAGTGAGCGTTAAGATATCTTTTGGTGCCATCTATTTTTTTTTTACCAGAGGTTGAGTTGAATGTACTAAGAGTTTGTATGGAAGAATTTATATTTAGGCTTTATCCTTTCTTTTAATTTTCTAGCTGGAGCTCCAGCTTTCTTTGTGGGCTTGAAGGACAGATCCTTAATGCCGTTACTATTCACAGTTGGTATCCATTACCTCTGATCCTTGAACTTCCATAACCAAAGTTTTCACTAAATAGGGCCTTAGAGGAGCCTATAACCTTCTCTGGATCTATCCAGTGGAAAACTTGAAAATAAACTTAGAAATAATGATTTTGTACTCATTATGGGCACTCTGTGTACTGTGTATTACCTTCTGGAATAGCCATTGCTCATGTTACCATCCAACACGTTTTCAATTATGTCATTTTGGACCTACAGAATACATATATCATTGATCTATTTAGATTTATATTTTAATCTATACACACAAGCACTACTAGAACAGAGAAGACATATGAGAGCAATTTTGGATTATCTTTGGACAAAGCAGAATAGTGTACTTTCAAATTTGCCACAGTAGAATATTTTGGCTACATCATTTGACCCAAAGCACTCCAACCTTCAAAATTGTCTACTACTGAGTAGTGGCTGATTCCTATTGATCCATTAAAGAAGTGCTTTCTTCCCAATATGTAAATGTATTCATTTACATAAAGCCTTATGTAAGACATGGGTAGAACTAACTGTAAACGAACGAAGATCTCAAGAGATACAAATGGAAAATTGATAGGAAGCTCTCTGTGCCCATGTTAAAAAATAGGACAGTTCTGCTAGTGTCAAAAAAATCGTCCAATTGTTACATTGGCCCTTTTCTTGTTTTTGAATGGATATTTTAAGTATCCATATTTATATAACATGAGAAGGTTATTATTTCATTATTTCTTAAATGATTAAACTAATAAAAAAAAAATTATGTTAATTAAAGCAGAACTGAAGACAGCACCATAGTGCCCTCCCTTCTTTCTCCTAAAAAAGTGCTATTTGTCTTTAACTTGGATTATGTTGGTTTCAAGATCAGACTAAAGGTGGATGTAAGTCTGGCATGATCAATCTTGATTTCCGGTGTTAAGCTGCAAACACTTGCAATTTCTTTTTACATCCTATATATATATATATATATATATATATATACATATATATATATATATATATATATATATACATATATATGTGTGTTATGTGTACACTTTATATACACTTTATTTTCGCTGTAATTATTTGAGCTCTATAAGCAAATAAACAATGCGAGTAGAGGTTTATAAATGTGTCATTTAAGTTTGGGTGATAAACCCTTGCAACATAGAAATGGTTCAGAAGAATGTCTATATGATCAGCATTTTCATTAGTTGGCTTTCAAGAACGTATTGTTCCTCATAAATCGGTATCCTTCTAGTGTACCACTCTTGTTTGTGCATGTGTTGTCTTTAATGCCTGCAATTTTATGCTTTTTAACAAAATGCCCTGACATTTCGGAAATCCATCATAAAAATACTTTACTTCAAACAAATATCACCAGCTTCCTATTTCTTTGGTTGCCAAAGTTATAATAACACACAATATAAATATAAGAGTACTCTTAGTGAGACTTTTACACACAGGGACTGATGATTTAGGCTGGGTGCACACTATACAAAAATTTTTCCTATGTGATCTCCTTAACATGTTACACAATTTACCTTCAGATCTGTGTTCTTCATCTGTCATAATCATGAAAAGAACATGACTCTGTATAGAGATCTATGGACACTGCTGGTCACGAGTGCATACACACTGCAGAACTGGAACAACATTGTTCCATCATTGAACAAGATATTTAGTCTAGCTTAAAAATCAAATGAAATGATACGATGTGCTTTGGTCAATAATCGTTCATTATTGGAGTATACACACTAATGCAATATCAGGCCAAATGGTCATTTATCATTTAATTGCCCCGAAAATTGCCTGAGAACACTGTAGTGTGTATCAAGCTTTAGAGTTAGTTGGAAATTTTTTCTTTTTTTTCAAGGTGAAAATGTGGAGGCCTTATTCTACAAGTGGCCATGTTCTATATATTTTTATATAGGACAGCATCAATACATAGTTTCTCATTTTAAAGACACCTAAAATGATTACTGTTAAATTGTATAAATCCTTTTGCTCTGTATATTTTCTAAGGCTGCTCTAGAGGAATTTAAAGATGCTTTTCCACCATAAGATGACATGTCCTTGAGAGATGACTCAAAGAAGACTGAAATGTTGGAATAAAACACTTTAATTTTAATTGTATGCGGGAGACTGCCAATAGTTATATTTGTATGTTGTTGTTCCTATTTTGAGGAATCTATTAAGCTCCCCTCACGTTGACTTAGAAGCGGTGAGCTACAAACTTTTGATTTATTAAATATATATATAGTGGATATAAAAAGTGTATTTACACTTATTGAAATAGCCCAGTCATATGCGGGAGATTGTTGTCACATGCAAGGAGTGACCAGTTCCGGACAGATATTCCTGCAGCTCCTCTAATATTGAAACAGGCCTCTTAATAGCCTCATTTGAAATTATTTTATACTAGAGATGTTCACTGACACTGATGTTTTGATTTTGGTTTTGGTGTTGGATTTGTATTAAGTTTATGTTTTGGTTTTGGATTTAGGAAAACCACCCACGCGTGTTTTAGTTTTGGTTTTATGTATTTTGTAGAAAAATTGCTAAATATGCTAAAATCACATACTTTTGCTCTTTTTTTGTTCCTACATTATAATTAACCTCAATAACACTCATTTTCAGTCAATTTTGACCACCTCACTGGTCACAATATTATTTTCATACATCTTTGGACAAAGAGATGCAGTGAACTGGATGGATACTAAACGACAGAGCAACGACACAAACACACGGCAGTTCATAACACATCTAGGAAACATTGCCACACAGCAGTGGCAGAAAAGAAAAGTTGTGTAAGATGGAATTGTCCTTGGGACATTCCACCCAACCATATGTTAAATAGGTTTAACAAACTCACACAGAAACAGGAGGGGTAGCAGGTAGAGTTTAACAAAGTACTTCAGCGACATGGAGTGTCACTTTTGTGGCTTAAGGGCTTGGTTTGTTAGGGCCCCCACAAAACAAGCTAACAATGCACTTAAGGCAGTTAGTCTAATAGTGTTGTCAATGAACTCTACAGTGGCAAT
The DNA here is from genome assembly GCF_038048845.1 of Mixophyes fleayi. Lineage (NCBI taxonomy): Eukaryota > Metazoa > Chordata > Amphibia > Anura > Limnodynastidae > Mixophyes > Mixophyes fleayi. The sequence goes on along the minus strand of NC_134403.1, from coordinate 213,027,331 downwards.
ATGTTGTTGTCATCATCATCATCCTCACACAATATTAATTCATCCCTGCTGGAATTCACCATTACAAAAGTCTCTGTAACAAAAATGAAAAAAACAAGAATGTAAAAACAAAAGTTTTACCTTTTTAAAGGAAAAAACCCTGTCTAATAAAGGTGAAACTTTACAATTTATTTTGCCCTGCCACCAACTAAAGCAAGAGGTGGTAAGAAGATGGAATTCCACACTTTATCCGCTTGTGAGGATGGAGGAACAGCGAAAAGACATCCACACTTACTCCACAAGCCATGACATTGGGAAAGTAGGAGAAATGTATTTTAGTCCAGCGCAGTGATGAATATTTTTCGTGTTTTGCAAGTTGCTGAAACCATTCAAAGTATTCACCTGTGAAGTGAGTTCAGACACTTCTAGCTTGAGCAAAGGGATTCCCTTAATTAGATTTCTGAAAAGCAGCTTGATAAATTTAAGGAGATGAAACAAAGTAATTATGCTTAAGTATGTCAGACTTGTAGATCAAGTACTTTATTCACTTTGCCAGGATCGAAGAGTTATTAACATCTTGAAATCAGATCACTACATTTTGCTGACTGTGCTTGATCCTAGGTTTAAGAGCTATAACTTCTCTTTCTTTCCAACTGCCCCAGATCACAAGAGATGCAATGAGCTCCTAGTGAGCAAGTTGACAGCTGAAGTGGTATGGGACACAACGGCGTCCCCTTCTTCAGTTTCTCAGGCTACTGCTTCTAGGAAAAATCTAAGCTTTTCCAAGAGATCCAGGGATGATGCAGATGAGTTAGCTGAACATTTTTACATCTGGTCTGGTCTAAAAGAATTGCCCAAAAAGCGTGACACCTTTGCTGTAACTCCACCAGATCCTACTATCAACATCCAAAGAATGGTGGAAGACTACTTTAACAACATCATAGAAATAGACACGTCAGACAGTCCCTTTAGATACTGGGAGTAAAAAAGGCAATTTGGAGAGCCATGTCCAAACTCGCTTTGCAATACCTAAGCTGCCCACTGTCCAGTGTGTACTCAGAAAGAGTTTTCAGCACAGCCGGGAACCTTGTCAGCGATCGGCATAGGAGGCTACTTCCTAAAAATGAGGAAAAGATGATATTCATAAAAAATGAACAGCAAATTCCACGAAGAGGCTTTTGCCGGCAATAACATCAAAGTACAGGGACTTGTGTAATGGGGGATTACAATGGAGATTAATTATTATTGAGTGTGAATGATTTTCACACTGATGAGGCTGAGGGTGAGGATGATGCCAGTGTAGATTTCTGGTGCTGGGATCTAGTTGAGAGAAGGGAGCTAGGTGATGCTGATATGCTTGTTAATATTTTGGGAAGAATAGCATGTTGACAATTTTATGTTTTCTACAGTAATTTTTCACCTTTATTTGAGAGGTGTTTTTTTTCTTTGAAAAGGTAAAAGCTTTTTTTAAAAATTTTTTGTTTCCCTGACTTAAAACCACTATGAACTTGAACATAGGTTTTAGCAGAGGACATAGAGTGTTAGTATCATCATGACTGGTGCCAGCAGCTGCTTGGTGCTCCTGTGGACTAATGTAAATCCATACCAATGGCACAGAGCGATGTGACTAGAGACTGGAGAGTGACAAGTACAATGTGACTGAAGACTGGAGAGTAAACAGAACACTGAAACCCCTCCTGTTTCTGTATGAGCAATGACACACAGCTATGTCAATTATTATTATTATTAATATTTATTAATCAATGGAGTTAATCAATTAATCCATCAGTCAATGGAGACTGATAAGAAGAACACTACCATACCTCCTGTTTCTGTATGAGCAATGGAACAGAGCAACATCACTGGAGACTTATAAGAACACTACCACCCCTCCTGTTTCTGTATGAGCTATGGCAAAGAGCAATGTCACTGGAGAGGAGACTGATTAGAAGAACACTGCTTTCCCTCCTGTTTCAGTGTGTGCTAAGGCACAGTACAATGTCACTGGAGACTGCTAAGAACACTGTCACCCCTCCTCTTTCTGTTTCAGCTATGAAGCTGGCCAACTGCACTGGAGACTGCCAAGAACGCTGCTACACCTACTGTGTCTGTTAAAGGGCACTGGATGTCCGTGGAGGGCGGTACTTATAGAATCCAAAAATCGCAATATCAAACGATGCAATGATGACGTTTTGCCTCGTTTTCAGTTTCGAGGGTGCACGAAAGTACCGAGCCGAGTCAGCTCGATACTCGGATCTGCAGTGTTTGGGCGGGCTTGGTTTTTGGAAAACCGAGCTCGAGCATCTCTATTTTATACCCCTCTCCTGATTGGTACCTTTCAACAATGAGATCATATAAGTATTTGAAAGCTCCTTACATTCCATGGATATCTCAATAAGATGTAACCAAGAAGGCTGCAAGGAAACCCTACAGGAAATTTTGATTTTTATTTGGAGTTACTCTCAATAACTTTTATTGCTGGCAGTTATATGCTAGTTACCTTTGATCAATCTTTTGAATGTAACTCTGAGCACAGTTACAGTCCCATTAAGCAAGGCTATGCACACTAACACAAAGAAAAACAAGTATTGTAGGTTTTTTATTTAATTTCTTATCTTATAAATTGTCTATGTGTCTATCATTTGAAGTTTGTCGGAAGCAAATTTACATTAAATGTGGAAAAGGTTTGTCTTGATTTCATGCTATACATTCTGAGCATCTGCCATTATATATATATATATATATATATATATATATATATATATATATATATATATATATGTATATATAAAATAGAATAGCAATTGATATCGGGGTTAATTCTTTTATTTCTTTTTACCTAAAATTTTAAAATTATTTTATAATACAGGCAATGCCAAAACAGGGTTATCCATTGAATAGACAATTTAGACTTTAGGCTAGGGCCCAGATTACTGAAACCCATTTTTTTTTTTTTTTTTTTAATGGCAAAGAGAGTAGTCCAAACCAGTATCTTGCCTGGTGCCCCATAGGCCCTTAATCAAGTTATGGCCAGTACCCACAGTTTATGAAACCAAAACTCTTCTCTAAAATATAGTTTGTTTTCAAAATAATAATCTGTTTTACAACATTTATTCTCAAATAAAACAGAAAATTGCTTTCTTTACTGATTAAAAGTACAAACACCCTCTCAAGCTGCATACTGAACAATTTGTAATCTGTTAAGATGTTGGGATTTGTACATGCTGTTGATATTGATGTGTACTGATATGTACTGCTTCCCTCCCCCCCCCCTTTTACCTACCCTTCCCATACATTCCCCTTGTTTTTTGAGTGTGTAATTTTCTTTTTTGTGTATGTATACCCTGTAATTAAAAGCTTTAATAAAAATCATTATTGAAAAAAAAAAAGTACAAACACCCCACAGATATAGATATAGATATAGATATAGATATAATTATTGAGAATATTATCGTATATTATAAACTAACATTATCTTTAAAATATAACAAACAAACAAAATGTTATTAACAATTCACTTTACTCAACGTTTAATAAACTACAAGATCAATGGCAATAATAACTTGAAAATAGAGGAGTAGTTCAGGTTGTAGACAGACATTAAGGGAAAGAAAGATATATGTCAAGCGATATGCAAAAGAGTTTTATTTTTGAGTGCTTTCCAACTACTCGCCCAAGCAGCATGTTGGGGCTAAGGGAAGTAATAAACATGTTAGTAAATCCATAAACCTCTCAAAAGGTCTTTAAAATGCCTGTAACTCAGCAGAAGGGATTTATTTTCCTTTAACTAGCAAAAGTGTCCTAGTGATTGACCAATATGAAACATAATTGAAGAATAACAATATTTATATTGTAACTGTGCACAAGTTTTTGTCATGTGGGTGAAAGTGTAAATATAAACAAATTAAACATTCATGGTCAATACTAACATGTTGGTGGGACACAGGAGAGACACATAATTGTTGTTGTGGTAAATTATGCGCTAAAGGAAAAGTTACAGATTGTGGAGACATATATGTATACCCAAAGGGATATTCCTAATCATTTTGCTTCCTCATACAAAAGTACTAAACTATGTTGATATTATTTGTTGTTTCAAGCATAATTACATCTAATAACATGCTACATACCAATAATGAGTATTTGTGTATATTAATGCACCTCATCATCGGATTAAGGGGGGACACCTGGACCAGGTACTTTCAATGGGTTGCCATCAGTGTGGTACTTAACCACCTTTTTCATTTGGCCACAGATCTTATGATCTGTTCCTCCCTCTCTTCCCCTAAGTGTGGCCTTCTCCTATCTCTGAAAGAGACAAATGTCACATGGGATGTTCACTACATGGCAGGTGCCGTTCCATGTATGCAGAGCTGCAAGAGGGGCAGACAAATGAGTTTGCCTTTCCAAAACAGCGTGGATGGAACAAGGTAAGTGTGAGGGAAGGGAGGGGAGTGTCTTAATATAATGTGTGAGGGAAGGGAGGGGCGTCTTAATATGATGTTTGAGGGAAAGGAGGAAGGGTCTTAATATAATATGTGAAGGATATAAGGGGGTTCTTAATATAATGTGAGGGGGTGATATGCTATTAATTTAACAGAGGAATGTGTATGAGGGCTGTTTATTTAATGGGTTCTATTTTATTTGTGGGGTGATGGTGGGGTTATATTAAAGTGGGGCCTATTCATTCAAGGTGAAGTGACAGGGCTATTAATTTAATGCCGGGTGATTTGGTCTATTAAGTGAATGTGGGGCTGAGTTTGGGGAGAAGGGCAATTTATTAAATGTGAAAATAAATTATTTAATGTTGATGGTTGTGAGAAATAGTTATATTTATTAAATGTAATTGCTATTAATTATTGCTGGGGCTGTTTGGAGGCAGGGAAAAAATTAAATTGGAATACTATTAATTTAATGCCAGGGTTGGTTGGAGAGAAATAGATCTATTTATTTAAGTAAATACTATTATACTAATGTTGGGGCTGGAGGGGGGCCTAATTAGTAAACGTGGGTGCTACTGATTTAACGCCAGGGCTGGTTGAAGTTTCTAACTTTCATGTACCCATTTTTTTTCCAGATAGACCCCTCAACAATACAGGATCCAAACAAGAAGCAACTGAGCTAAATACAGCAGCATCCAAAGGTGGTGAAACCGACAAGAACAGGTAGGAGAAAGCAGCCATATTACACAATAGGGCCCCCCTGTCTTAAGTGCCTTGGGACCCCCAAAGCCTTAATCCAGGTATGTTCATTGTGTTGACCCTGAAAATTTGTTGTGCAAGACATCCGACTCAGGTTAACTCATTATAAAAATACCCTTGTGGGGGCGTGGCTTAGACTCCATGCTGGAAAGACGTGCCTTAAGTGAGCTCCAGTCCTGCAGCCTCTAATCCCACAAATTACCGGGCTTCCAGCACTGCGCTTTACAGCTTAAGTGGGCTGGAGCTACCCTGCAGACCCTCTGGTACCTGATTACCCGAATTTGATTGGGAAAAATCGGAACGACACCTGAGCTCCACAAGTGAGGCATATCTTCCCGCCAGGGCCTAGCCCCACCTCTTCACCCAAGACGAGACTGTGACCTGACGGCTGCTACAGGGGACCCCCCAACCGCACCACACACGCTGCTTCTCTCGGAACAGCGCCAAGGGTGCCATCCTGATCGAGATTGACTCCCTGGAAACGGACCGCAGACACCAATGGTGCTGGAGAGTGCCCAACTGTGAGTAGAGCTGACTGGCTCCACAGCCTACCATAACAGACGCTAGTTTGCGCATCCTGACACTCTCGAAGCTTAAGTAACAACTATTGGGCTGAAGTGCTGATCGAGACTCAGTGCTAATTCTACCAGGTCACAGCCCCCTTTAAAGTGGGTTTTTATTGCTTTGCCCAGCTCCAATAGCTCCAGCACCACACCTGATATATTAAAGGCTGGTGCCTCAAGAGGAATGAGACTCTCTATTACTAAAATTGCAATATAATGGCTTCAACTCATTACACATTGTATTGTGAACTTACCATACAATACTGAATTGAAGATCTACCAGAAATTACAGCTTTTAAAAATGTATTGTTTGTTTGATTAGCCTAACATACACCAGCAACTGTCTCAACTATCTTAAGCCCAGCTATCGCAGTTATACAAAATCAATGTTGAGTACCACTCTAATATCATCATATGTGTAGGGCTACTGCCACCCACTGGCAATTCAAAACTGCAACCAGCAAACAAATCCTACGCAAGTCCTCCCTGGTTTCCAGATTTACAATAAATAAGAAAAGGAGATAACGATCCTGATACCCACCAATGCTTTGAGTCACTCGAGATCACGTATCCAGCATGCTGAGATACTAAATATGCCTCTCCTACCCACCCATGTTTGAATACTGATTCTGCTCTTTTACTCCTGGCAACTTGAATTCCTCTGCATCACCCTAGTGCAACACATTATCTAGTCTAAACTCCATCTTACTGTCGATGCATTGACTCTGAAAAAACATAGAAATACTAAGCCCATACCTGCCGTGAATTATTTCAGACATGTGACAACAAGTAAGGAAAAGAAAATTCCTTTCTCACCAGTAGCTCCACTTGTCTTGGAGGCTGGAACTCCTCGGCCCACTGCGACGATGGACCCTCCTACAACTCCTTCAACACAACTAGATCCTAATGCTTCCCTAATGGTTGGCACTATTGATAATCTTTAAACAAAACGCAGAGCTCACCAATGCCATGAAAGCATCTATTCGAGAACTCAAGGAGGAAACTGAAGTGATAGGAGACTGTACTAATCCACTGGAACAAAATATGAGCAAGCTTGTACCCTCACATAACGACCTGATAAAGACGCACAATACCCTCCGACAGGAACTGGACTTTCTTTGTGAAAAGCTGGCAGACATGGAAGATTTTTCAAAACATAATAATATGAAAATCAGAGGTATCCCAGAAACAGTTCCAAATGCAGACCTCCAATCATATGTTCTGGCATTATTTTGGAAGCTCTTATTCTCAACCTCGGAGTAAGACCTCCTTATCGATAGAACACATAGATTGCCGAAACCCCTGTCCTATGTGGGTTCTTTACCTAGAGACACTCTCCTCCAGATGTACTTTTTTCATATGAAAGAACGTGTCTTGAGAGTGGCCAGGGAGACAGAAAATACAGGCATACTTGCAGATATCCAACTATTCCCACACTTCTCCGCAGCTACTTTCACCAAAAAATTATCCTTCCAAGCTGTAACCACAGCTATGGGGAGCTACGATATTTCTTACCGTTGGGGGTTTCCAGTCAAGCTCATTGAGGAATAATTCTACCCGTATTGTTACTTCTCTTGAAGAGGGTGCCCAACTATTAAAAGGATGGGACATCGTCTGTGCATCTAGCACTTCTCACACACGGTCTCGTGTCCATGTTGAGGAGTAGATTGTGAAACAGCTCTGACCTTGTGACACCCGAGATGCTATCCTTTTTTGTTTTTATTTTTCCAGGTGTTCCATGGTTCATGGTATTGTGGTTTCTGCTGGGATTTCTTTTATGCCTAAGTGCACCCTCTTAGAAACGCGAAGACCCACACCGGGAGGTGTGTCCGTTGACTCTCAGGTACTGTTTGTTATACCCTGTAGTCCACTCCCCATCATTCCCCTCCGCTTTGGCCCCCGACCACAGACTTTGGTGGATGAGTACCTCCCGTGGCATGCCTAGAGGGCCACATTTGATTACCTCTGATGCTCTCTGCCTTATCCTCCAGCCCTGCTCACCTAGAACTTTACTCAGTTTATAATACGGGCTACACTGTGAATTCACCTTTTTTTTATGCAATGTTTGGTCATACGTATGTAGACGGGAAAGCTGTTGGCTGGCGGCACATTGGGACCCGCGCACACTGTGGTGGTGGTGTGTGCCATGGTCAGGTCTCATTCCTGACGGTCCAACCCGGGTGGTGTTAAGGGCATCATTGATATTCCACATTCCACAATCAGTTTGTAACAATTTCAGAGGTAGGATTCCTTATGTTAACCTAGATTGGCACTGGCTGACCAAGGGTGCGAAGTCTAACAGATTCTCTGATCTTCATTAAGAATCGCCGCAAGGCGGGATGGACTTAGCTGCCGAGAACCCACAGGTGAGGGTCCCCTGACCTGCCACTAGGTGTAACACACGATACTGAACACAGTAGGAGAGGAAAAAAGCACTTGGCAGCAATCAGAGAAATGGAATCTGAATAGGTACACAAATGGTTAATAATAGGTTCTGGTGGCAGGTGGAGTGTCAAAAAAAGCTGGGATCTGGTACATAGGTAGACAATGAGGTACAGAGTCAAGAGGCAGATGAATAGTCAGAACGGAGTCAGAGTCTGATACACAGGAGGACAATGTAATAGCAGAATCAGGAGACAGATGGAGTGTCAGGACGGAGCCAGAGTTTGGTGCACGAATGGTCAAATAACCGGATAGCAACTCGGGGAGCGAGAGCACAGGAACCGAACAAGGACCAGGAGTCAGACAAGGTGAGACACTTGTTGCTCTGACACTACTATAGTCTCAGAGTGAGGTTTATATACTCTGCAGAAAGACTTCCAGCTACGATTACGTGACCGACCAAACCAGGAAGTGCTGAGTTCTGCAAAGAGGAAGAGGAAATCAGCCAAACAGGAGTGTGGAACAGGTAAGTTGTGACACTGGTGTGCGTTTTAACTGTTTGGTAAATGCCTGTTTATATTCCTATGGTTAAACTAAGTTTTGTATAATGATCTGTCCTCCATGTTTTGCTATACAAATTTAGGAGTGGTTAAAGACTTGACTCCTCTTGCAAGACATTTGACCCAAGTACTTTTCCTAAATAGGTGGATCATCTCTAATTTGATCTTTATTTATTTTTTTCATTTTCTCAGGTTGCCTTTCCCCAGTTTGATATATTTTATACCTTAATATGTTCTATTTGTCCTGATGTTCCTCAGACATTTGTGGGGCTTGCTCTCTATACAAAACCACATCCCTAAATTTTACCGATTTTGCTCCTACACTAACCCACTTTTTGGGATACCCCTGCCCCCCGCCCTTCTTTCTTCTCCTGCACTCCTAGTTTTATGCTCCTTCCCCTCCCCCCAGCAGTTAAGATCACTCTGATGTGGCAGTTCCCCTCTTCACCACCTTACTCAGGCTCAACATTCCCTTTAGATATGCAAATGTCAGCCCTGCATACTACTCATTCCAGCTCTTATGGTTAGGATCCTCTATTTAAATGTACGGGGTCTTAGCAAGAGACGGATGGCCGTTATTTTTTTATTTAATCGTAAAGCAGACATTTCAATTCTGGGGCCTCTCCTATTCTGCGAGACCGTCACTACCCCATTTGCTATACACCCAATGGTCTTCTTAATCGTAATGGGGTAGCCATTCTAATTAGCTCCAAAACCACATTTGCTCTTTCACATAAACACGAAGACAAGCAATGCAGATTCTTAATTTTAACTGGCCTACTGGAAGATAGGTTTGTTACAATGGATTCCCTGTATGCTCTTTATTCTAGACAGATTCCCTTCCTTAAGGCAGTTCTCTGGTAGGTTTTGAAGGTTAAAAAAGGCAGCCTGATATTGCTGGGAGATTTTAATCTTGTTTTAGACCCCCGACTAGATAAGACCTACCCTTCTGGTATGACACTACCCCAGACACCACTGGCCCGTCTTTGGCTTTTGGCAAGTTGATTGCTGAATATGACCTCTATGATGCATGCCGAGGTTCTGCCCCAGTCAAAAAAGACTATACGTTCTACTCACAAGTCCATAACACCTACTCTCGCATTGACATGATGCACACTGACAAATGGTCCCTCCAACACTGTAAAACTGTCTCCATCCTCCCAATTACCTGGTCAGATCATGCCCCTCTACTCTGGGTGTGGTCCCCTTCTGTTCCACTCCACCTAGGCCGTGGCCTTATACATGAACACTAACAGGCCAGAAGACACCTCTATATTCACTTACTCGTGCGCTCTTAAGGCAGTCCTGTAGGGGACAGCAATACAAGCAGGCTCTAGACTGAAAGGGCGAACGCCTTCTTTCAACAAAAGCTTGAATCTGAGCTTTCAACACTGGAGGCTTGCAGCAAAGACTCTCCCTCGCTGGCACTGAAATTGGAGTTGACCCAAGTTAAGCAACAACTTCAAAAACTATTCTTGTCCTGTACCTAGGCTGCACTTTCCCGTATCCAACATAAATTCTATACCACAAGCAATAAGGCAGGAAGGATGTTGGCTAGGAAGCTTAGGGGACAACATGCCAGAAACAGGATTCAACATCTCTCCAACTCCGAGGATTTAAAAATCTCGAACCCTCGAGACATAGCCAATCTTTTTGCTAAGTATTATGAGAACCTATATAACCTTATAAAAAAGACCCTGCTGTCCCACAACCTACACCTACCCTTATCCATGACTTTCTACAGCAGCTTTGCCTCCCTTCTTTAGACACGGAAGCCATACAATCACTGAATACCCATGGACCCCTCAGGAAGTATTCGCAGTGATAAAAAAACCTCCCGAAATGTAAAAATTCATATATTACCTTTGGTAAATATATTGTCCCCATATTGGTTGAACTATATAATGCGTGTACAGACTGTGGTTGGTTTCCGGAGGAGATATTAGAAGCCCAAGTGGTGACAATCCCGAAACCTGGCAAAGACTCAGCTGACTGTCGTAACTACTGGCGGATCGCTCTTCTCAATATGAAGATCTATGCTATAATTGCCAACAGGCTTGGCCCTCTGATACCTGGCCTAGTCCATCCTGATCAGGTGGGCTTTGTCATGGGGCGCCAAGCCTCTGATAACACAAGAAGATTCTTAAATATTGTAAAGCATGTCTCTATATCTCGAGATGAGCTGTTGATGCTTTCCTTAGACACAGAGAAGGCATTCGATAGACTCTATTGGGGATATATGCGGCAGGTCTTGCTGAAATATGGCTTTACTGGCAGTATTTTGAGGGCAATCTTAGCACTGTATGATGGCCCATCCACCAAAGTGTTTAGCAATGGATTCCTCTCTGAAAAATTTGCCATATCTAATGGTACTAGACAGGTTTGCCCCTTGTCCCCACTCATGTATATATTGGCAATTGAATTTCTGATGGAGCGTATACGATTCTCAGGTGCTTGCAAGGGTTTTAATCACCGGGGGACCAATAACGGTCTTTGTTTGCGGACGATGTTCTGCTCCTCTTGTCCAGTCCGGAGACCTCATACTTAACTAATATAGCCAGGCATCATATTATAAACTATACACTACAAAAACTGAAGCTCTCCCACTAGACTCCTTGACTCGCCTGAAGACTCGTTTTAAATATGCTTTGAAAGAGCACTCAATTTCCTACCTGGGGATAAACATCTCGGCCAACATTTCTGACGTATTTGATTTGAATTATCCGCCATTGATTGCCCAACTTACCAAATTATCAACTACTTGGATGGACTATGAGGTCTCCTGGCTGGGCAGAGTGGTGGCGTTCAAAATGATGCTGCTCCCTAAACTTATATATGTCTTTAGAACAATCCCATACCTGCTCCCAAAGAGATATATGGATGCGCTCCACTCCCTTATGCTTAAGTACATTTGGAGCAGTTAACTGTCTTTCACGCGAATGGCTTTGCAAAGAAAGCAAGTGGGCTTGCCGTACCCAACCTAGTAAGATATCAAGAGGCATGTATTATTTCTCAGATTCGGAATTGGGCCCTTACCGCTCGGCACAAGCCTTGGTTTGACCTGGAACGTTCCCTTTACCTTTCATTTTCCATATGTAACTGGTCTGGTTTCCTGCTTTCCTGAGACCCCATCCCTCCCAGCTCCCTCCTCCATTTGAGATGCACTTAAAGTTTGGGATACTCCCCGTTGAACCCTCCTCCACACCTTCTTTATTCTAAATTGACTAGAGGCAACAATGAAGAAGGCATTATATTCTGGTACACCTACCTCACCACTCTCCCTGTTACGATTAAACATACTTCTCAAACAAAGTGGGAATCCAATTTGGACATATCTCTCTCCCCAACTCAATTGGATTATATTTATAATAATTTAGCTAAAATATCTAAATGCACTAACCACTTAGAAATGTTTATGAAGCTTCTATAAAGAACCTACTTAACTCCAGCCCGCTTACACAATATATGGTCCTCTCACCCACAGCTCTGCTAGTGCAGGTGCGGGGAGGTCAGGGACAGCCTTCATGTGTTTTTGTCCTGTCCGGTAATCCATCCGATTTGGATAGAAGTTTTTCAACTAGCAGAAAAAGTCATGCATGTGAAACTAACCCCATCTCCATTCATTGCCCACTCCAACTATTCCCCGAACAACTTCCGAAACATTATAGATATGTGTGGAGCCATAACCTGATTGCTGCTAGAGCGGCCATTGCACAGCAGTGGAAGCAATCCTCTCCTCCCTCCATTAACAAATGTGTAGCTAAAATCCATTTCAGTTATGAGATGGAGACATATGAGGTCCCTTATTCTATTGCTTCATCCTCACCCATTGTCAAGTGGATGTCCTGGCATGAGTTCACCACTGAAGGTGAGGGGTCTAAGATGTTATGCCCACCAGACTTGTTGACCATTGCTTTTCATGACCCTCTTGTGCAGCATTTCCAAGTTCCCCCATGAGGCATGCAACAGCTTAGTCCTAGCGTATTTATCTGCCGGAAATTTGCCTTGTATATTAATCCTTATGAACTAATGCCATTTCACATTTTGATTGTATGTATCTTGTGTTTTGTCTGCTCTCCACTATGTACCCCTTCCCATTCCCTTCATTTTTTCTGTATCCCTTCCCTTACCATTTAAATACCCCAATAAAAATATTGTAATGATGAGTTGAATGTGCACCTGTCTGCGTATAATAAATTGAACAAATTTGCACTGGGCATGCCCACAAAGAGAACAGAGCTTCTTCTCGCCTTTCCCAAGGTGGTAAATTACAAAAAAACGTACGTGATTTCTCATGTAATATTTTGATTCAGTTTTATATCTGCATTTGTATTTCTGCTTCTCACTTCGTTATCACTATTTTTATTCAGTAAGCATTGTGACTCTTTGTCATATTATATTACATATAATAATTGTCTTTATTTGTGTTCTTAAAGGCACTTTAAAGGGAAAATACATGTGTCATATAGGCTTGGTTTTTAAAATGCAGGGAATTGTTTAGTTTACAGGTTGTAATTGCATTTTTGAGTAAGTCGGGGAATAGCTGAAGACTTCCCACATGTGTCAGCTTTTGAACTAAATCTTAGTGGTGATAGTACTTGGTAGGGCACGAACAATACAAATACTATATACTATATAATACATCTCCTTTTATAATGTTTAAACTAGGGGTGTGTTTTGGGTTCTGATTAGCTTGAGGTTTTGGGTTCTGATTTGTTTTGCCTAAACACCCCACTCAAGGTTTTGGTTCTGATTTAGGGTTTTGGGTTCTGATTTTTTTTAAAAAAAGCATAAAAAGTGCTAAAAAACATTTTTTTGTGTTTTTTTTTTCACTCCTACGTTACTATTAACCTCAATAACATTCAATAACAATCATTTCCACTAATTTCCAGTCTATTTTGAACACCTCACACCTCACAATATTGTTTTTAGGCCAAAAGGTTGCACCGAGGTAGCTGGATGTCTAAGCTAAGCGACACAAGTGGGCGGCACAAACACGTGGCCCATCTAGTAGTGGCACTGCAGTGGCAGACAGGATGGCAGTTTGAAAAACTAGGCCCCAAAGAGCACATAATGCCAAAAAAAGAGGTGCAAGATGGAATTGTCCTTGGGCTCTCCCACCCACCCTTATGTTGTTGAAATAGGACATGCACACTTTAACAAACCAATCATTTCAGCCACAGGGCCTACAAAACTGTGGCTGAAATGATTGGCGTGTTTGGACCCCCACAAAATGAGCTGGCAAAGAAAAAAAAGAGGTGCAAGATGGAATTGTCCTTGGGCCCTCCCACCCACCCTTATGTTGTTGAAAAAGGACATGCACACTTTAATAAACCAATCAATACAGCGACAGGGCCTACCAAACAACTGTGGCTGAAATTATTGGTTTGTTTGGGCCCCCACACAAAAAAAGCTATTCATCTCTCCCTGTACAAACTAAACTGGCTCTACTGAGGCAAGATGTCGTCCTCATCCTCATCCTCTGATTCCTCGCCCCCTTCAGTGTGTACTTCATCATCCTCACACATTATCAATTCGTCCCCGCTGGACTCCACAATCACAGGTCCCTCTGTAGTCTCTGGAGGCCAGTGCTGGTCTTGATTGAAGAATTGATAATTCATTTTTATGAACATCATCTTCTCAACTTTTTGCGGAAGCAACCTCCTTCGCCGCTCACTGACCAGGTTCCCCGCTGCACTAAAAACTCTTTCGGAGTACACACTGGAGGGAGGACAACTCCTCCCTCACTTTCTCCAGCTGCTTCTGCAACAGCCTGATCAGGGGAATGACCTGACTCAAGCTGGCAGTGTCGGAACTGACTTCTCGTGTGGCAAGTTCAAACGGCTGGAGAACCTTGCACAACATGGAAATCAGTCTCCACTGCGCTTGACTCAGGCGCATCCCCACTCCTTTGCCTATGTCGTAGGTGGCTGTGTAGGCCTGAATGGCCTTTTGCTGCTCCTCCATCCTCTGCAGCATATAGAGGGTGGAGTTCCAGCGCGTCACAACCTCTTGTTTGAGGTGATGGCAGGGCAGGTTCAGCCTTTTTTGATGTTGTTCGATTCTGCGGTAGGCAGTGGCAGAATGCCGAAAGTGTCCAGCAATTTTGCGGGCCACTGCAAGCATATCCTGCACACCCCTGTCACTCTTCAGGTAATGCTGCACCACCAAATTTATTGTGTGGGCAAAACATGGGACGTGCTGGAAATTGCCGATATGTAATGCCCGCACAATGTTACTGGCGTTGTCTGACACCACAAATCCCCAGGAGAGTGTAAGTGGGGTAAGCCACTGCGAGATTATTTCCCTCAGTTTCTCTAAGAGGTTGTCAGCGTTGTGCCTCTTATTAAAACCGGTGATACACAACGTTGCCTGCCTTGGAACAAACAGGCATTGTGGAGATGCTGCTACTGATGCAGCTGCTGCTGTTGCTGCGGAAGGTGATGCATCTAACCAGGGCTGCCAAGAAGAATTCAGGGCCCGGGTACAACAAATTCATGGGGCCCCCCTCATAGTGAAGTAAGCCCCAAAAATTTTTAGCGCCGCCTTACGGCGGCGCAAAAAGACTTGTGTGTATGGTCATATATTCAGGGGCATGGCTAGCCAAACGGCAGTGCAAAAATTTTGGGAGGTGTGGTCATGCATTTGGGGGCGTGGCAAACGTGCCATTGGGGCGTGGCTAACATAAAAACCACTAGGCTCTCAATTCGCCGGAGCGTCACATATGTTCAAGCACTCCTGACTTTCAGGACATCTACCACCACAGGGTAGTATACAAACAATGCAGTGTGTACACAAACAGTTCAGTCTTGGCCTACACCTTACATTGGACACAACATTCACCAAAAATTGGTATTGTCCCTACTAGAATCACAACATTTCACACACTGTGCTGCTCTCTCCTACCTGTTCTTCTCACTTTCTCCACCTGTGGCTGCTGCTTTCTTTAGTTGTGGCTTGTCCGGATCCAGAAATGTTGAAGGACCTATTTTGAAAAAAAAATGGCTACATTTAGAAAATTACAGCCAGCCCCAGCGTTAAATCAATAGCACCCACGATTAATAATTAGGCCTTCCTCCAGCCCCAACATTAAAATAATACTATTCACATTTAATAAATAAACCTATTTCCCTTCCTGCAAACAGCCCCAGCAATACCTATTTCCCGCAACCATCACTGCCATTAAATAATTCATAGTCACATTTAATAAATAGACCTCATTCTCCCTAAACTCACCCCAAGATTCAATAGCCCCCAAACCACCCCATCTTAAATTAATAGTCCCTACTATTAAATTGCCTCACCATCACCCTACAAACAAAATAGCGCCCATTAATTAGCTGCCACCTACCTCACACACACTACATTGCAACAAGCCCCCTGTGCCATTACACACACAATACTGTGCCCCTTCATCACAACTACACTGTACCCCCTTATGCTCACACTGCGACCTCCATGCTGCTTTTCCCCCTTCTTTTTTACTTTGTGCCTCTCTCCCACTTTTTTTCCTCCTCTGTTCCTCTCTCCCCAATTTTTTTTTATTCCCCTGTGGCTCTCTCCTTTTTTTCCTCCTCTGTTCCTCTCTCCCACTTTTTTTTTTATTCCCCTGTGGCTCTCTCCTTTTTTTCCTCCTCTGTTCCTCTCTCCCACTATTTTGTTTATTCCCCTGTGGCTCTCTCCTTTTTTTCCCCTCCTCTGTTCCTCTTTCCCCAATTTTTTTTTATTCCTCTGTGGCTCTCTCCTTTTTTTCCTCCTCTGTTTCTCTGTCCCCTTTCTTTATAGTACTGTCCCTCTCTGTTTTCCTCCCCTTGCCTCTCCGTTTCTTTACTTACCTTTTGTCAACTTCTTTCTTTTCTTTTCTGCTCTTCTGTCTCCTCTTCTGTCTCCTTTCTTCCTGCTGGCTGCGGCGCTCCTCACTGACTGACGGGTGTGACTTGATGACGTCACGCCCGGCAGTCAGTGTGAATGGAGGAGAGGAGGGACACGGCGCCGCGCGATCACGTGAGTATTTATTTTTTTTTTTTAAATTTATTCTTCCTCCCAGCTCCCAAGAAACCCAAGACCCCCCCCTCCCCCCCCCCCCCCCGCGCGGGGAAAAAAAAAATTAAAAAGTTAAAAAAAAAAACGCAAGACAGAAAAATTTAAAAAAAAAAAATTAATTAGCAGCGAGGGCCCGGCCCGGGCCCCCTGGCATGGCCGGGCCCGGGTAAACTGTACCCGCTCCCCCCCCCTCTCGGCGGCCCTGCATCTAACCAGTGGGCTGTCACAGTCATATAGTCCTTAGTTTGCCCTGAACCACTTGTCCACATATCCGTGGTTAAGTGGACAGTGGGTACAACCACATTTTTCAGAGCACTGAGGAAACTCTTTCGTACTTCTCTGTACATCCCAGGTATCGCCTGCCTAGTGAAGTGGAATCTCGACGGCATTTGGTACCGGGGACACAATACCTCCATCAACCGTCTAAATCCCACTCCACTGATGGCGGACACCGGACGCACGTCTAACACCAACATAGCTGTTACGGCCGCAGTTATCCGCTTTGCCATAGGATGACTACTGTCGTACTTGGTGCTCATGGCAAATGACTGTTGTACGGTCAACTGTTTAGTGAAAGACGTAGCGTTCTTACGACTTCCACTCTGGGAAGATGACCGACTACCAACAGCAACAGCAGCAGTGGCTGTAGTAGGCGTACCGCTGCAGGATGCTCCGGAAGAATCCCGGTTTGAAGAGGACTCAGTCATGCCGGTGACATGGCCTGCAGGACTATCTCTGATCGAGATCGTGGAGGAAATTGACGAGGAGGGTGTTGCTGGTGTGGATACAACAGGACCAAGGGATTTAGGTGTCCCTGGACTGCTGACGGTCCTAGCCACAGGTCCTGAACTAAACACTGAATTATGAAGGTTCTTCAGGTGATGTATAAGGGAGGATGTCCCTAGGTGGCCAAGATCTTTACCCCTGCTTATTTGAGCTTTACATAAGGTACATATGGCCATACATTTGTTGTCTGGATTGGGATAGAAATAACTCCAGACCGAAGAGGTGGATTTATTGGTCTTCTGCCCAGGCATAACGATGGGCTTTTTCATCCCATGGACAACAACTGTTTCCCCCCCTGGTGCCTCATTTAAGATAACCACATCAGCATTTTCCTTGTCAAGTACCTCCTCAGCGCCAGCTACATCAATATCCTCCTCCCGGTGTACAACATTCACACCTTCATTAGCCAAATCTGTAACTGGACTGTGGGTGATCCTTTCAGCATATGCAGAGGGCATGCTGCAAATGGTGGAAGGAGCCACCTATTCCCGTACAGTGATGGGAAGGTCAGGCTTCACAACCACCAACACCCTTGGACTCGCCTTGGGGATTTGTGATGCCATCTCTTTAGAAGGCAGAGTTGTTTGCTGTGTTGTTGATGACAGCTTAACTCTCTTAAATTTTTTAGAGGGGGGGAGGAGGAGAGCTTAGATCCTTGGATGAAGCTGAACGACTAGTCATGAACACGGGCCAGGGCCAAAGCCGTTCTTTGCCACTCCGTGTCGTAAATGGCATATTGGCAAGTTTACGTTTCTTCTCAGATGATTTTAATTTTCTTTTTTTGCTAAATGTAGTCAACTTTGGCTTTTTGGATTTTACATGCTCTCTACTAGGAGATTGGGCATCGGCCTTGGCAGACGACGTTGATGGCATTTCATCATCTATGTCACGAATAGTGGCAGCAGCTTCAGCATTAGGAGGAAGTGGTTCTTGATCTTTCCCTACTTTATCCTCCAAATTTTGGTACTCCATTATTGTTTAATCTCTGGTTCTATTTTTTCTGGACTGCCGGAACAGTGAACGTAGTTTAATCTCTGGTACTAATATTTCTGGACTGCAGGAACAGTGAGCGTATTTATATATTGCAGTATTAATATTTCTGGACTGCAGGAACAGTGAACGTATTTATATATTGCAGTATTAATATTTCTGGACTGCAGGAACAGTGAACGTATTTATATATTGCAGTACTAATATTTCTGGACTGCAGGAACAGTGAACGTATTTATATATTGCATTTCTTATATTTCTGGACTGCAGGAACAGTGAACGTATTTATCTATTGCAGTACTAATATTTCTGGACTGCAAGAACAGTGAACGTATTTATATATTGCAGTACTAATATTTCTGGACTGCAGGAACAGTGAACGTATTTATATATTGCAGTACTAATATTTCTGGACTGCAGGAACAGTGAACGTATTTATATATTGCAGTACTAATATTTCTGGACTGCAGGAACAGTGAACAAATTTATATATTGCAGTACTAATATTTCTGGACTGCAGGAACAGTGAACGTATTTATATATTGCAGTACTAATATTTCTGGACTGCAGGAACAGTGAACGTAGCTAAATATTGCAGTAATATATTTCTGGACTGCAGGAACAGTGGACGTATTTATATATTGCAGTAGAATTTTTTTTAAACTTTTTTTTTTTTTTTTTATTAATTTTATATAATTTTTTAAGAAGTTTTTAATAACAATGGACTTAGCAGGACAGAGCACAGGACACAGCACCACTGGACTCAGCAGGACAGAGCACAGGACACAGCACCATTGGACTCAGGAGGACAGAGCACTGGACAAAGCACCACTGGACTCAGCAGGACAGAGCAAAGGACAAAGCACCACTGGACTGATAAGCAGAACAGAGCACAGGACAAAGTAACCACTGGATTCAGCAGGACAGAGTGACAGGACACAGCACCACTAAATAATCCAACCTCCCTCTTCTCTGTTCTTAGCCCGACTGAAGATTGCGGCGGCAAGCGGGGAATTTATACTGTCCAAGTCTCGCGAGAATCCGACGGCGGGATTTGGAGTCTCAGCCTCGCTTTCACTGATTCTCCCTGCCGGAAATACCCGAACAGTGCTCGGATCGCCGTCGATAATCCGAGCCCGCTCATCTCTAGTTTAAACCCTTCAATATATGGTATGGCACTGACCCTTGCATTATGGGCTTAAAGTGATTTAATGGAAACAAACTTCTTTTAGAATTTAGCTTCCAAACTGTTGTACATAATTTTAACTGCCTAACAGAGCTGTATGAAGCATAGAGGTAGGTGTAGGGGCTTGCATAAAATTATATGTAGACATATATTAACCAAACAGTTTTTAATTTCTTATACTATCCAAGCAATTTATTATTTATTATGCATTTGTTTATTTAGTTATTTATTGTTATTTTTAATGCATATTGTAATAAATATATATTTAGTTTTATAGGTTATATTACAAAGATAAAAGGGGCAAATGTAGTAAAAACAAGAAAAAAAACAAGCAATATTTACACTTGTTAAGATGGGGAGTAAGCTGGGAGGAGATTGGGACAATTTTTATACCCTTCTATTATTTTTCTACTTATTATTACTTGACAATGTCACCGGCTATTGCAAATACCTAAAGGCAGAAGTGAAGCATAGGAGAATTCAGCATTTAGGCGGAATACTGTTGTGCTACTCATGAGATGCCTCAGAGCCAAATCAAACAGTTCCCTGGCACAGACCTGGAAACTGAGGCTGTCACTGATTCCAGGGCTACAGCCTGCTCCCTATCTTGAATTGACATTTATGATAATCCTGTCAGGCTTCAATGAAGTCTGACAGGAAATTATATGCAATATGATGGCAAGTGGTTAATATATAGATTTTATCAGGTAACACCACCACATTTGGCTCTACAATTTTGTCTGCCTTTACTGCTCTTCTTGAAAAAAAAATTCAGGGCTGTTGATGACACCTATTTTTGTCTAGAAAGACAAGACTGTCACATGATGTATGAAAGTTTCCCAATTTACTAAAGAGATTATTTTTCTTGTATACAATTTTGCAATATACCTGAATAAGGTAAATATATCTTCTTGAAGACTTTTAGTAATACAAGATACAGAATTGATAAGAATTTCAGATTTATAACATTATCTTTATCTTTTATTACTTTATTGCATCATAATTCCGACAAAGATATGCAATAAAATATTACTATTGCTCATAATCCCAAAAGGGTGCAATAATGTGTCATACATGCTCACTGCTAAAGCAAATATGATTTTTTTTGTGTATTTCTTTTGTTGTTTGTTTAAATAATCACAGTTTGAGTCACATTTTTACTTTTTTGCAGCCAAATTTTAAAGCACACTGTTTAATTTGACTATCATTATAGATAAATGAATGAAAGCATTATTTTAGTCTACTCAAACAAATACAATATGTATTTTATTTTTAGAAGACAAATGAACAAGAAAATAATTACAGCACCTTTCCCTCTACAAGCAGGATAATACTTCTTTCTACTCTGGTGATCAATAAGAAAATGCTTCTCATGATTCATTTTTTTAAGCTCGATACAAGGCGCAATTTGCTTGACAATTATGAACGATCTTTTATCTAGCACAGCTTGGTGAGTCCTGCAATTATGTATTATTGCTTTGCGTCTCAGCCGTTCACTGATTGGCTCAGCTACCACTGCCCTATGTAATTTTCTCTTTTATCCCAGAAGACCCTGATTTTGCTGATCAATTTGGTTGTGTTGCAGTAGCTGTAATCAAAGTTGGATAGAAGATAGGTAAGAAGTTTACAATCGGCTTTGGGAAGTTTCCGAGTAATTACACTTGGCTCTTATCGATTGATAATCATCTATCTATAAACTCATATATAGGGAATGATTTAGTGGCTAGTGAGGTTATTACAAGTGTAATACCCACATATCACACAATACATTTTAAGATTAAATAAGTGACACGTACATTTTTAGGAGTTCTTTTACCAACAAGATGCAGCACAAAGGTCTGAACAAGTAATCTGATTTTTCATGCATACTCTACCACTTTGAAGGTGACATAGTCAAGACATACAATCTCTGTGGGAGCACCAGGCAGCACAGCACAGCGAGCAAACACAAGGGAGGGTGTTTAAAAGTATATATTTTTTTAGTGTCAGACTATAAGGCTGGTTTAGCTTTATTTGAAAACTAATATCAAGTAAATACTTGCCATCTCGGTTCTGCACAAGCTACCAAAATTTATGCAGATTTTACAAACTTGAAAGTTAACATTTCTAAAGCTATAATTTTCGCCAAGTACTGTTTAGGGTGAATGATCTAGAATATGTCTTTGTAGTTTTTCTATCTATTTAACACTTCAGCAAAGCTGCAGCAAGAATGATCTTCCTGTTTCGCCACTCAACAACTGCTGCACAGCTGCAAATCCCTACACTGTCACCCTGTGTCCTCCAGAATCCAATCCAATTCAAATTACTCAACTTTACCTGCACAGTCCTCAATAACAACAACTCAAATTTCATCTCAGAATACTCTCCTTCTTGCCTTCTTCAATCTACATCTGACCTAAACCTCACAAGATTCGTACCAGATACCAAAAGACTCTAAGGAGTTGAAACGCGTCCATGTGAATGTTCGGAGAATCGTATCTATCACTGGAACTGTCAGATCGGAAAAGAGGCTGGTTACATAAGCATTGGAGCAGTTTATCCTGGGTGTTCACAGCTTATTCATTGCAGATGCTATTTGCTTCCTCGATCTGGTACGAATCTTGTGTTTTATAGACTTTGGTGGCTGATGCAATAAGTGTTTAACCCAATGTGAGTATTTTTTATTAAAGGGGTAACTTTTAATTATAAACAGTATTACACTTTGTGTCATTTCTGTTTTTTTCAATGGAATGACAATAGAGCAATTGTGATACCTATACCTGGGGCGATTGGAAGCTCGTTGACACAGTGTTGCTACCCGAAGGATACTTGTCTAAGTTGGAAGACACCACCTGATATCCGAAGCATCAGACCCGAGTACACCGGGATTCCGACAATGAACTTGTTCCTAGATGTTCGGCCTCTTGTAATTATCCAATACATGCTGTTCGGATTTGACCAAAACTTCAAGCTACGACATAGATTTTGATTATTGCATTTGCTATTCAAGAGTTGTTTTTTTTCCTCCCTATTGTGGGAAGAAAGAACTGCCAATTGTTTTACCCTCTATTAGGTTTTGTATTAAGTGATGATTGGAGATGAAGTAAATTAAATTGATTTTCAACAAATTTCAGAGGTTTGAAAATCGGTGCATTTACTGGCCTGTCAAAACTTACTTAGGCACTCACTACTCCAGGGCCCTGCTCCTGATCACCTATATTGTAACTGGTTTCTTAAGCCTCCTGGATGGCAAGCAATTATATGCCTTCTTCCTCATTATTCCCCCCAGATCCCATCCATTCATTCAACTCACACTGAACCTATGTTTCTGTCCTGTCTATCTCCATCGTCCATGGACCTCTATGCTTCAGGACTCAATTTAAGCTTTATTATTGGACTGCTTTGCCATACTGTATTGCCTTATTATTGCAACTGTATTGCTCTACCATAGTAGTAGTGTGCCATAGGTTTGCTTCGTCTACCTCATTGTACTGTTTTATCATCACATTGTTTTGCTCTTCAGGCATGGTCAGACGTTACTGTGTTTTACTCACCAATGTCTCATAGCTACTATCATAACTAGTTTCCATTTCTCTGGTAATTCTATTACCTAATTTATACCACTTTCTTTCCTGCAACCTCTCCCTTTTCTCCTTCTGCTTGCTTTATCCCTATAATCGCAATTTCCCCCTCTCTTCCAATCACCCCCCTGGGTAAAATATACTGCCTATCCTTGCAATCCACAATCCCAAAAAAATACACATCTCTCATCTTCCCTCTCTCACTTTATACTGTGCTTTCTAGAATGCCAGTTCAGTATAAAATAAATTGGCGTCTATCCATATTTTTTTTATCTCTGACTCCTTCAAACTTCTTGCCATCACTGAAACCTGGCTATTCCCTGATGACACCACTTCTCCTGTTGCTCTCTCTTTTGGGGGCTTGTCCTTCTCAAACAAGAGCAAGATAGTGGAGTTCAATTTCTTTTTGCCTCTGCTGTACTTTCTGGGTTATTACCTCTGAACCTTCCTTCACTTTATCCTCATTTGAGGTCCACTCCTTCCGACTCTTAAACCTGGCCCACCTCAATGTGGCCATTATATCCTGTCCCCTTGGTCCTTTCTCTCAATTTATCGATCACTTTTCCCACTTGTTTCCTCACTTTCTCTCCAGTGACCTTCCCTCCCTCATCTTGGGAGATTTTAATATCACTCGTGAGAGTCTCTCCAATCTCACTGCCTACGAACTTCACTCTCTTTCCTTCTCTCTTTGTCTCTCTCAATGGACCTCCTCTATCTCCCATAGCAGTGGCCAGTCCCTTGATCTGGTCTCTTTCCACCAGTATATTCTGTCTCCGTCTTGAGCAATTCACCTTTCCTTCTCTGTGAGCACTATCTCCTCTCTTTTAGCATCTCCCCACCCATTTCACCTTCACCTTAACTTACTGCCTTTCTCCTCTTTCCTGGTCTCATGCCTCTCCCCTATTACCACCCTTTCTGGTCCTGATCTGACAATACATAATTTATGAACCATTGCTGTGTATCTTCCATTTTTGCTTCTTTGATTGCAGACTTGGCATTGTATTTTTTAACAGCTGTGCGTCTTAAGTGAAAATAGGGCGGAATACCCATGAACCACATACACAGTATACTTCTGCTTCTATAATCTGTGACTACATAATGTGACAATGGTGCAAAACTAAAATGCATTAAAGGTGAGATATACACACAAAAACTGGACTATTTAAAGCCTAAGAGAAATATAGCATATAGTAAAATAAAAAAAGGAAAAATAAAACTGCTCATCAAAGGACTGTTTTGTCTAATGTGTCCATATATTTTCTAACCTGCAGTAATCCCTAGTAAACAACTGCAACTCATCCTTAAGCATGCTCTGTGTGCATCCAGTTCCAGCTGTCTGTTAAATAAATATATATATATATATATATATATATATATATATATATATATATATATTCATATCCATATATATTCATTATAGTATGGCTGCACTGCCAGTGATGGCTGCATAGCTATTGTGTATAGTTCTAAGTGTATAGTTTCAATTGTAAAAAAAAAAAATAGCATAATTCGGAGTTATACCAGACTTCTTATTAGTTATCAGTTACCTCTATACCAGGTTATGAGAAGTGACTAATCTCTGCTTTCTCTCTTTCATCAACAGGTAATTACTTCTATTGATATTGCATTTTTATTTCTAATGGTATGCTGCCCTTTCACTGTTTGTTTGTTTAAACCTTTTATTGCTAGTTTTTGTTGGGGGAGTTTATTGAGGGCCTGATTGAAGAACACTGATCACATGTGTCTGTTAACCATATATATTCATTGTAGAATGGCTGCAAAGCCAGTGATAGCTGCATAGCTAGTGTGTATAGTTACAAGTGTAAAATTAAAAAGCATAATTCAGAGTTATACCGGAGTTAAACAGGAGAAAACAGGGGAAGAACATTCTTCCTATTACCACAGCTACATAAGGACAACAGTCAGTATTTACCTGAAACTCCATATTCTACTCCTGATGTTTCCATTTCTCCCTGGCTATAAGCTTCACACCACAAGACAACTGTTTTGGACTCTGTTCTTATTTTCTACTCAGCTCATGAAAGTTTGTTTTATCTGTCAGCTTATTTTTCCCTGCAAAATCCCTTCTGTTTAATCAGCCTGCTCTACTACTGCTCATGACTCTGAAATAACTCAGCTAATCCATCACCTGTTCTTAATTACTCTCCATTCAACACTTCCACCCACTCCCCCACTTGGCTCCCCACATTATTAGTCCATGCTATCCAGACATCCAGGATTAAACTACATCTACTGCAGCCTCACTCTGCACTACTTATGTGATTGCACAGGATATTCCAACCAGGTAATTATTTGATTCCCTCATTGTTTGCTATTTTACTTATAAATACCAATGCTTGCCAAATAATTTTTCTTTCTCTCCTTTCATGGCATTATCTTTAGGACTATATAATCCCTCACCCCTCCTGCAACACAACCCTCTGTCCATATTGCCCCTTCATTACTTCACTCACCTCTACTTAACACTCATGAACTCATTTCCTATTTAAATTCAATAACTTTAACAGCCTCACCCTGTCACCAGAAACTAGAAGGACACACATCTTACAATCATCTTTCCTACCTTTCTTCCTTCCTGCTTCTATTAGCTGGTGATATATCACCTTATCCAGGTCCCCCTCACACATATATGTGAACGCTACAGAAATTCAGCAAACCTCAAACACATCACCTGCCTCCCCTCTCTTCCAAAGTCCTTTTAATGTGCCCTTTGGAATGCACGCTCTGTTTGTAACAAATTTACCTCCATACACAATCTCTTTCTCTCAAACAACCAAAACTTTCTAGCAATAACAGAAACATGGCTCACTCAATCAGACAGTGCCTCACCTGCAGCCCTTTCCATGGTGGTCTCCATTTCACTCACACCCCCCAGACCTGGAGGCAGACAAGGAGGTGTGGTTGGATTACTTCTCTCCCCACAGTGCACGTTCACAGTTCTACCAAATGTCTCATCACTCACGTTCAAATCTTTTAAAGTACATACTGTTAGGATTATTAACCCATTCTCTATGCGTGTTGCTGTCATCTATCGTCCTACTGGACCACACCAACAATTTCTTGAACACTTCTCTGCATGGCTCCCTCACTTCTTATCCTCTGACATCCTCACCATCATCATGGGTGATTTCAACATCCCTATTACTAATCCACTTTCCAATGCTGCTTCCAAACTACTCTCTCTAACATCCTCACTTGAAATCTCCCAGTGGATTGAATCCTCTACTCATCAGGATGGCAACTGTCTTGATCTTGTTTTCTCTAGACTATGCTCAGTTTTGGATTTCCTTAACACTCCATTCCCCCTCTAGGATCATCACCTTATTATCTACTCACTCACCCCCAGTTCTTTACCCTCCACAGTATCAAACTCTTCCAAGCCTCCTCACACCGCAGGAATATCAACTCTATTGATCTTCAACAGTTTTCCACCTCTCTTCAACACCTACTCTCCCCAATTTCTACATTCTTCCTGATAGGGCAGTTACCCTTTTTCACCAAACCCTAGCAACTGCCCTTGATCAAGTGGCTCCAGTGACTCTACATACACCGCATAGACTTTGTTGCCAACCGTGGCACACTAAAGTAACACAAACTCTACAAACACTTTCTCGTAAAGCAGAACATCACTGGCGTAAATATTGTACCTCTAATGATTTCATCACATATACTGGTATCTACCACTCCTATAGAAATACTCTGGACACTGCAAAACAAACATACTTCAATCTCTCATCTATGCTCAGGCTTCTAACCTCAAACGCCTTTTTAGCACATTTAAATCTCTTTTCAATACTCCCACCTAAACTCTCCAACTACCATCAGTGCACAGGATCTTGCTTCCTATTTCAAGGACAAAATAGATAAGATCAGACTTGAAATGGTATCATCTCCCTCGACAAGCAATCAGCTAAAATTTCTTTGTAGCACCCTCTGACATTCTCTCTTCATTTGATCCCACAAATGAAGAGGACGTTTTTACTCTCTTCTTACTCTACCTCCTGTCCTCTTGTGTCTCCTCCCTGTCTTCTGTGTTCATTCCACCTGTAACAAAAATCTGTAATCTCTCTCTGTCTACTGTTTTTTTCTATCACTATTCAAGCATGCAGTGATTACTCCTATCTTGAAAATACAAATTTATGACACCAACTCTCTCTCAAATTACCGCCCCATCTCTCAGCTCCCATGTCCCTTCAAGCTTCTCGAGAGAATTGCCTACACTCAACTCACACACTTTCTTACAGCAAACAACCTACTGAATTCTCTTCAGTCATCCTTTCGCTCTCAACACTCCACAGAGACTGATCTTTCACCATCTGTGTTGTCTCGTGTTACTGACTGTCTTTCTGCCATTTCATCTTGGATGTCTTCTCGCCAACTCAAACTTAATCTTTCAAAAACTGAATTAATAATATTCGCAGCCAAAAAAAGAAGTTTCCTGCCTTACATTTATTTCTATTGATAACAGAAGTTCGCTGCCAAGGTGTAATCCTTAGGGCTAGATTTACTAAGCTGCGGGTTTGAAAAAGTGGGGATGTTGCCTATAGCAACCAATCAGATTCTAGCTGTCATTTTGTATAAGGTACTAAATAAATGAAAGCTAGAATCTGATTGGTTGCTATAGGCAACATCCCCACTTTTTCAAACCCGCAGCTTAGTAAATCTAGCCCTTAATCTCTAAATCATGTTACATACATCTAAAGAACATTTCCAGAATATGCACATATTTCACACAAGACATTGCAAAAACCTTAATTCATGCACTCATCATTTCCCGCATCAACTATTGCAATTCCCTCCTTATTGGCAAGTCCTGATCAACCACTAGGCTGACCAGGCTGCAGCCTGGGGCGCTGGGGCTGGGTCCCGGGGGGGCGCGGCACTGTGGGTATTTTTTTTTTTTATTTTTTTTTTCATTCATTTTTTTTTTCGGGGTGGGGGAGGGGGGGGTCGCCGCGGGGGGGGGGGGGTCGCAGCGGGGGGGGGTGGAGGGCTCGACGATCAAAAGCATTGGTGGTCAGTGGTTAGCAACACACAGCCAATCGCCAGGCTGCCTGTTGCTGAGCAGCAGACAGGAAGCAGGACGTCTTCACTTCCTATCTGCTGATCTGAGGAGAGGAGCGACACTGGCACAACTACAGGTAAGTGAAGGGGGGAACTGCCCTGCATATCTATAGGGAGGGGGGGGGAACTGCCCTGCATATCTATAGGGAGGGGGGGGGAACTGCCCTGCATATCTATAGGGAGGGGGGGGAAACTGACCTGCATATCTATAGGGAGGGGGGGAAACTGCCCTGCATATCTAAAGGGAGAGGGGGGGGAACTGCCCTGCATATCTAAAGGGAGGGGGGGAACTGCCCTGCATATCTATAGGGAGGGGGGGGGAACTGCCCTGCATATCTATAGGGAGGGGGAGAACTGCCCTGCATATCTATAGGAAGGGGGGGAACTACCCTGCATATCTATAGGGAGGGGGGAACTACCCTGCATATCTATAGGGAGGGGGGGAACTACACTGCATATCTATAGAGAGGGGGGGGTAACTACCTTGCATATCTATAGGGAGGGAGAGGGGGGACTGTCATGCATATGTATAGGGAGGGAGAGGGGGACTGTCATACAAATCTATAGGGTGGGAGGGGGGGCTGCCATGAAAATCTATAGGGAGGTAGAGAGGTTGATATGTATGAAGGAGGGCAGAGGAGGGGGGCTGATATATGTGACTGGGGGAGTTTTGATGTGACGGGGGGGGATAGCTAGCTAGCAGAGTGGAGGTAAGGAAAATAGCTGCAAGGGGGATGGATGCAGGGTGGGAGATAAAGAAAATGGCTGCAGCAGGGGTTAAGGAAAATGGCTGTGGGGGGGGGGGGTTGTGGTTAAGGAAAATGGCTGCAGGGGGTATTTAAAAAATAGAGCAGCTTTGGGGGGCAGAATCTCATGATTGTGTGGTGGTCACATGGGTGGTCTCAGCAATCACTAGAATACGAAATATTAGTGAGATGGGGCTGGTAGAGGCTTGTATTTGATTGACAACAAATATTCAGATATTGCTTATATATGCCTGTCCAATGGGGTACTTTTAGCTGGCCATAATGGAGTGTTTAGTTTTAACTAAACGGCCTAATCATTCAGGGTTTGCATTATAATACATTTTTGCATTTTCAAAAAAGGACGCCAACTTTCCAGAAGCCAGCGAGAGGATAACAAAGTTGCAAGAGAGAAGAGCAAGGACAGGTAAGAGACAATGGCACAATCTGTCTAAATTTGAATGCTGGAGAATACACCTGAACATTCATATTCAGGAGTGTTCCTATACACCTATATATTTGGAGGAGGGGGGGGGGGGGGCGCTGCGGCCGTATTAGCCTAGGGCGGCCAGAACCCTTAATCAGGCCCTGCTTATTGGTCTTCCCAAAATCAGACTTGAACCCCAACAATCTATTTTGCAAGCAGCGGCTAGATTGATTTTCCTTGCAAACCGTTCTTCCTCTGCTGAGCCACTCTGTCAGTCTCTACATTGGTTGCCTGTTTTTCAACGATTTCAATATAAAAATATTCTACTAAAATACAAGGCCATCAACAAATTTGCACCTACATACATCTCCTCACTTGTCTCAAAATATCTCCCAACTCGACACCTCCGCTCTGCACAAGATCTGCGTCTCTCTTCCACTCTCATCACATCCTCCCATTCCCGGTTACTGGACATTTTTCGGGCTGCAACCACTTTGTGGAATTCTCTCCCTCGCACAGTAAGACTTTCCTCTAGTCTTCAAACCTTGAAGCAGTCTCTGAAAACCCACCTCTTCAGACAAGTTTATGATATTTCTCAAACAGCATCTTAGTCTCCCTAGTTACCCTATTACTACCCTCTACACATCTAACACAAGACAACAACCCCCTAACCAACATTGCTGTGTGACTGATCAAACAGCCCACTCAGTACTTTTTACTTTTGCATTCTAGCTGGTCCAATGTGCAAAATGATGTAGCACGTGCCCTTGTGTTTCAAACTCCTATTGTCCCATAGATTATAAGCTTGTGAACAGGGCCTTCTTACCTCTCTGTTTTTATGTATTACCCAGTATTGTTTTATTACTGTTTGTTCCCAATTGTAAAGCGCTATGGAATTTGCTGGCGCTGTATAAGTAAATGTTGATGATGATGATGATGATGATGATGATGATGTCTGCCACTAGAGAGGTAATATGAAATTGTTCAGTCCTGGATCTTTGGAAAGACCACATAGGCCCAGGTCTCAGATGGCATAGTTTTGGGAGTGGCACTCTCCACTTCATTTTTTTACTGTTCTATTTTGTATATTGAAAATGTATTATTTACATATTATAAGCATTTAACCAATGGTTCAACTAGGGATTAATCATTTCTGTGTATTAGTCTTATAGAAATGTGATGTAGATGGGATTGGCACTATGGTGCATGAAGGTAGCAGGGGGTATGTAAAAAATGGTTTAAGTGAGCACAAAATCAATAACTGGCATGAAGTTGTTGAGGGGTGATTGAAAAAATAAAATAGGCAGAAATATCCATAGCAATTAACACTCTCCTGGTCAAGGTCTAGTTCACAGAAAAATGTCAGTAAACACATTAAAACATGCTATTTGTTAGATGCAATTTCAGTTTTTGCGTTCAGTTTTCCTTTAAATATAATTGTGATATTTATGTTGCACAATGCTTTCTCAAACATCAACATCAGCCAGGGGGAGCCTACTTAAAAAGCATGCAGGCTACCTTTTTATACACTTTACATAATATCTTAAAAAACACGATCTTGAAAGAAATAGAGAAAACATGACAGAATAATTTCAAAGCTTGCACCTTACATCCTGGGTTTTCCACCTAAATCAGCAGCTTTTGATAAAACTTTTAAACCTTAATTGAGGAGTTTATATGCTCTCTTATTTGAAATGTTGACAATAAGAAAGCGCTAGTGATTGTTCTAAACTGCTCTCTCCAGGCATCTGAGAGACAATTCTATTACTAGCTGTGTCAAGCTGCAGGAAATATGACATCTAACACAAGCAGGCTGTAATAATATTTGGCAGTACATTGTACATTCTTTTCATTGGTTTATCTTTCAATCAATCAGGCAGCATATACAACCAGGCACAAAACATTATTATGCTGCCTGAAAGCATTCTACCATTAACCGACAAAGATACACTCACAGATGAAAGTAGTTTATAAATATAATAAATGGGAAACAATTATATTGTAACCATCTAAATTAAATTGTTGCAATCAGAAGATTGTGAGGATAAAGTACATTTGTTTGCCGATGGAGTACTATTACCTTGCTCAAAGGGAAGCCACACATTCCAGACATCACTACGCTTGCAATCGACTTGTGTAGTACAAATCTCACATTTGAGTGTCAGTATTTTACAGATTTGTTGGAGGTGTGCAAAAGGACTCTGGGCTTTAATGTTACCTGTATAAGCATAGTTCCCAGAGACACAAGTATGATGGGTAGACATGTGAAAACTCTGTTATGCTCATTGATTATTTACATTAGCAAATAAGGAATTGGTGGAGTATAAAGCACTTCCTTTTAGATACATGAAACCAGAATATGTCTTCTAATTTTGTTCAATTCTCAGACCTTGAAAGGGTGTGGCTTTAAAGGAACGTAGGCGTAGTTGGACACATCCAGGATTTTTGGAAATGTTGGTATAAATGTTTAATTATGAAAGATGGAAACCATCAGAATCTATAACTGGTCACTGACCAAGGAGCCATTCGTACGAGACAGGCAAAAAGCAATAGCCAATTAAAATGCTTTGTATTTCTGATGATTTTATTGCTTTCACATAGGAGCTGCCCCACTGATGTCCCATAGGCCTCCTGTGGTCAGTGGTAAAGTGCCTGCTGCAAATCAGCAGATTTCACTGGGGACAGACAGCCAGATTAAGTAGGTAGATAATATTAATGTGCTCTAAACATTTTACTTTGGCGTTGCATGTTGCAAAATAAATGTATTACCACCATGCACCACACTTTCTAATTGCATGTTATTACAGTAAAATATATGTAATACACATATATATTATCTCAATATCTATATAAGTGTACCAAGGTGTGCTCCCTCCACTGCACTGAAACTGCTCTCATCACTATCCACCTTCTCTTTGTTACATCTAAGGGGTAATTCTCCTGTCTCATCTTTCTCGACCACTCTGCTGCCTTCAATGCCGTTGACCATTTTCTCCTTTTGAAAACTTTCCAATCTTTTGGCCTCTGTAACACTGTCATCTCTCTTTTATTTCTCCCATCCTCCCTTGGTGACCTCATCAGTTCATTTAGCCTTGTGTACCACCTGTATGCTGAAGACATCCAAATCTATCTTTCCTCCCCTGACCTCTCCCCTGTCTTGTGTCTCTTGACCAACTCATTTTGGATGTCCCTGTGCTTTATTAAACTCAATATATCCAAGACTGAAATAAACATCCCCCGACACCCATCCAGGGCTCCCTCACCTCCCCCCTCCCTTTTTCTGTTGACAAAACTACCATCTATTCTGTCCTTTAAGTTTGCTGCCTAGAATTCTTCCTCCCTCTCATTCATATGCCACATTCAGTCCCTTTCCAAATCCTGCCACTGCCAGCTCTGGAATATATCCAATATACAGCTTTTTCTCATTATGGAAGCCATCAAAACTCTTATTCAAACCCTTGTAATTGTCTCACCTTGATTTCTGTAACCTCCTGCTCACTGGCCTACCAAATTGCAACCTTGTCCCCCTTTAGTCTATTCTTAATGGTGCTACCTGCCTTATTTTTTCTATCCTGTGTCTCTGCTACTTTGACTCTCTGTGGCCTACAGAATTAAATTGTAATTCCTCACCCTCAGCAACAAAGCTCTCGACTAATCCTCCCCTTCCTACATCTCCAACCTCTTCTATACCCAGACTCCTTGACCCCCTCTAATCTGCCAACAACCACTGCCTCACTACCACACTGATTATCTCTTCACACTCCTGCCTCCAGGACTTCGTCCAAGCTGCTCCCCACCTATGGAACAATCTCCCACAACCTATCAGGTTAGCCTCTATTCTCCAAGGCTTCAAGCGTGCCCTTAAAACTAATTTCTTTATTCAAGCCAATCAGCACTCCTCCTAACTCCTTTGCTTCAGCTAACACCACCACTCCTCCACTCATTGCCACCTTATTTGCATCTTCCCCTTCCCTTTTGGGTGTAAGCATTTATTAGCAGGAACCTATTTCTTTGTATTCTACTTCTACTATTCTATCACTTTCTTTACCTCTAGACCTGTTTTCCTAGCCCTGTTTTCTTGAGCCCAGGCCTACTTCACGTTGGACATTACCATCACTCTTGCTCATTGTCTGTAAATAACTTTATCTGCGTTTACAAGTTATCTTTATATTATTTATTTAATTAGTAGATGTTTGGCCTTTGTATTATTTTTTTTGCAAGTATTATTTAATGTATTATGGATCATTACTGTCTGTATATTGTATACTACTGTAAATGTCATGTTTGGTGCTGCGGACATTTTGTGCACCTTATAAATAAAATTCTTACATATATAGTTGGATTTATTTGAACAGTGAACGTATGTTGGAAATGAGGCAGGTTAAAAGAGTTTACTTATGTTTCATATGTTTAGTCAGTCGGATGCACAACTTTCTTGCATATTTTTGCACCATCCAAACTGTGACAGCAAAAAAAAAAAATGCCTCCTAAAAATTACATCTGGGGATGTGTCCATGTTTAATTATGTTGCAATTATGTGAACTTGCATTTTCTGTATTCAGCTTATGCCCGCCCTTGTTTTGTGTCTCCAAGAATAAAGGGACGCAAGCTTTCGATATACAGAAAACTATCTATGGAAATCACCTATGCCTTTTATGGAGCCCTACACATACTGGCTTTATCCCTGCTGAGTTCAGAGCCTGATTGTACTTCTTTGCTGCACTTGCATCTCCTTATGTCTGGAAAGCTGGAAAGGGGGCAGCAAGGGCCAGGCATAGTAGGCTGAATAAAGTACGGGTGAGTTCCTGTTATTGCAAAACAATTAGCTGTGGACTCATCTGCAGATACAAATTATTAAGAGGTATATCTTTTTCAGGTGCTTGAGGCTTAGTGCAACAATACACAAAAATGATGATGACTGTATGGAGCAGTAGATATCCACTTCTGATTGACCTCCAGTTGTACTTAATTCCTAAGCACCGCAACTATATTATGTGAAGTTGTGACTGCCTATTTGGATTACTTAACTGACATTTCCATTTGGTCTACTGCAGGAAGGAAGATTCCCAATTGATTTTTAAAGGGGAAGACATCAATTATTTGTATTTAATTTATATAGTATACTTTGTATTTGTTTTTGTATTTAATTACATTTTATATGTGCAACTTTTGTGTTTATTAATAACACTGTCAAACAGCCGTTTCTGCATGATTTTGGGCAAAAATATGCTTGAGAAATAGACCCCGTTGACATTTACTGCAAACACAGTGAAGCCACATCTCTACATTATCTCTACACTATCCCTGTGCTTTGTCTATGGTACCGAGGCCTAAGTATTCACACTTGTTATGCCTGATGTACCCCTGGGTTGAATGCTACTGTTTTTTGAGCTAGATCTCAAGATGTATCTGATTCAGCATATGTACTTAAATATACTTTTTCTTTTACATACATCTATTCCCTATGTTTAATCTAAGAGTATATGTGGAGATGTTTAGATATATGCATTGGAAAGCAAAGTAGTTAAATATGTACAACTAACTTACTAGACATATGAATAGCACAAAGCTACTTTGTCCTTACACTTCCTTGAATGTTTTCTTCAGAATATGGGAATCAAACCAGCACACACAATATTTTAAATTGGGTAAGATGCATTAATAGACAGAGTGGGCCACAGAAACATAGATAGATCATGCATAGACATGAGTTTGTGTGTGTC
Organism: Mixophyes fleayi; assembly: GCF_038048845.1. Lineage (NCBI taxonomy): Eukaryota > Metazoa > Chordata > Amphibia > Anura > Limnodynastidae > Mixophyes > Mixophyes fleayi. The sequence continues at coordinate 212,992,103 of NC_134403.1, read as the reverse complement.
CAGAGATCATGGGTCACATATTAGTAAGGCATGCAAAGGGGCTGCTAACCTCACATGACAAAAATTTATTGGAAAATTTACAGTCAAGACCAAAAGTTTTGACAATGACACAAATATTATTTTCACAAAGTCTGCTGCCTCAGTTTTTATTATGGAAATTTGCATTTACTCCAGAATGTGATGAAGAATGGTCAGATGAATTGCAATTAATTTCCCTCTAAAGTCCCTAATTGCCATGACAATGAACTTTATCCCAAATACAACATCTCCACTGCAATTCAGCCCTGCCACAAAAGAACCAGCTGACATCAGATCAGTGATTCTCTTGTTAACACATGTGGGAGTGTTGACGAGGACAAGGCTGGAGATCCCTTTGTCATGCTGATTGAGTTAGAATAACAGACTGGAAGCTTTAAAAGGAGGGTGATACTTGAAATCATTGTGCATCCTCTGTTAACCATGGTTACCTGCAAGGAAACACATGCAGTCATCATTGCACTGCACAAAAAGGGCTTCACAGGCAAGGATATTGCTGCTAGTAAGATTGCACCTAAAACAATCATTTATTGGATCATCAAGAACTTCAAGGAGAGAGTTCTAATAGTTGTGAAGAAGGCTTCAGGGCACCCAAGAATGTCCAGCAAGCGCCAGGACCGCCTCCTAAAGTTGATTCAGCTGCGGGATCGGGACACCACCAGCGCAGAGCTTGCTCAGGAATGGCAGCAGGCAGATGTGAGGTGAAGACTGTTGGAGGATAGCCGGTGTCAAGAAGGCCAGCAAAGAAGCCATTTCTCTCCAGTAAAAACATCAGGGACAGACTGCTTTTCTGCAAAAGGTACAGGGATTGGACTGCTGAGGACTGCGGTAAAGTTATTTTCTCTGATAAATCCCCTTTTAGATTGTTTGGGCATCTGGAAAAATGCTTGTCCGGAGAAGGAAAGGTGAGCACTACCATCAGTACTGTGTCATGCCAACAGTAAAACATCCTGAGAACATGTGTGGGGTTGCTTCTCAGCCAAGGGATTGGGCTCACTCACAATTTTGCCTAAGATCACAGCCATGAATAAAAAATGGTACCAAAACATCTTCCAAGATCAACCTCTCCTAACCTTTCAAGCACAGTTTGGTGATGAACAATGCCTTTTTCTGCATGATGGAGTACTTTGCCATAAGGCACAAGTGAAGACTAAGTGGTTCGGGGATCAAAACAATTTAATTTTAGGTCCATGGCCAGGAAACTCTCCAGACCTTAATCCCATTGAAAACTCATGGTCAATCCTCAAGAGGCGGGTGGACAAACAAAAATTCACAAATTCTGACAAACTCCAAGCATGCTTAAGCATGAATGGGCGGCCATCAGTCAGTATGTGTCCCAAAAGTTTATTGACAGCATGTCAAGGTGAATTGCAGAGGTCATCAAAAAGAAGGGTCAACACTGCAATTATTGACTCTTTGCATAGACTTAATGTAATAGTCAATAAAAGTCTTTGACACTTATGAAATGTTTGTAATTTTACTTCAGTATACCATAGCAACATCTGACAAAAAGATCTAAAAACACTGAAGCATCAAACTTTGTGAAAACCAATACTTGTATCATCCTCAAAACTTATGGCCATGACTATACGTATGATGATGAGGTGCAACACACAGAACACAACCAGGCATAAGAGCACAAAAGAAAAAAGCTACTTTGTGCAAACCACTCTCTGAAAAAACACACACATCCACTGGCAGACATTTGTTCTTCAAGTGTTACAATAAAATATAATCATAAATATTTGCTTCCTCAGCTTAGTATCCTAAATGTTACATTGTACTCTTGTAAAATTGAAATAATATATGACAAGAAAGCATTACATTTAGGATCATTACAGCTTACAGCTTTATAGAAACAGACAGCAGCTTTTAATATATATGATATATTTTCAGATTTGTCACTAGTATATATTGCTGTAGCATGCAATTTCTCAAGGGTACATCATTTATTGATTATAAAAACAACTGCAAGCCACTTTAGATCTTCATTTGCTACTCTGGTACTACATAAATTAAGAGGCCCATACAACAGAAATTGACAGGCATATTTCCTAGACTTGTAAGTCTCATTTCTGAGTAACTTAAATGATATAACCATGGACCAAACTATATGATGAGTTGCCAAGCACTAACAATGAGATTATCAAAATGTTTCCTAAGATCTGCCCATTTCAAAAGTTAATCTATGTGTTTAATTAATAGCTGCCTTACAGCACTGGGGTCATGAGTTCAATTCCCGACCATGGCCTTATCTGTGTGGAGTTTGTATGTTCTCCCAGTGTTTGCGTGGGTTTCTTCCGGGTGCTCTGGTTTCCTCCCACACTCCAGAAACATACTGGTAGGTTAATTGGCTGCTAACAAATTGACCATAATCTGTGTGTGTGTCTGTCTATGTGTGTATGTTAGGGAATTTAGACTGTAAGCCCCAATGGGGCAGGGACTGATGTGAGTTCTCTATACAGCACTGATGATGATGATGATGATGATGATTATTGGAATAATGTATTTTTTTTGTTCAACTTTTATTGAGATAACGAGATGCAATATACCTTATATATGCCTTATAGGTCTATTTTACTAACAAACATGCTACATAGCTGAAACTATTGGCTAGATATATTTCCCCTTCAGGATCTGTGATAAAACAAAGTACAAAGATTGTTCTATTACCCGTATTTCTTGCTTCACACCAGGTAAAGGGATGTGCTCACAAGTGCTTTTAGCCCTATGTTCCCTAGTTTAACATACACTATATAGACAAAGTTTTTATCCACCCCTGTTAATTACTAAATTGAGGTGTTTCAATCAGACCTTTTGTCAGAGGTGTATAAAATCAAGCACCTAGCCATGCTGTCTCCATTTGCAAATATTTGTGATACAAAATGGGTTGCTCTGAAGAGCTCAGTGACTTCAAGCGTGGTACTGTGATAGGATGCCACCTTTGCAATAAGACGGTTCGTGAAATTTCATCCCGGTTGGATATATTACAGTCAACTGTAAGTGATATTATTAAAAAGTGAAAGCGTTTAGGAACAACAGCAACTCTGCCATGAAGCAGGAGACCACCAAAACTCACAGAGCATGGTCAATGACTGCTAAGGTGCACGGTGCGTAAAAGTCGCCAACGCTCTGCTGATTCCATACTGTGCGGCGGGAACTTAAGGGAATGGGTTTCTATGGCCGAACAGCTGCATGCAAGCCTCACATCACCAAGACCAATGCCAAGAGGAGGATGGAATGATGTAAAGCACACCAACACTGGACCGTAGAGCAGTGGAAACGTGTTCCGTGGAGTGACGAATCACGCTTCTGTGTTTGGCAGTCAGGTGGGTGAGTCTGGGTTTGGCGTATACCGGGAGAACATTACCTGCCTGACTGCATTATGCCAACTGTAAAGCTTGGTGAAAGAAGGATAATGGTATGGGGATATTTTTCAGGGTTTGCTAGGCCCCTTATCTCCAGTGAAGGGCAATCTTAATGCTTCAGCTTACCAAGTCATTTTGGACAATGCTATGCTTCCAACTTTGTGGTAACAGTTTGGGGAAGGCACTTTTTCTATTCCAACATGACAGTGCCCCAGTGCACAAATCAAGGCATGACATGGTTTGATGAGTTCGGTGTGGAAAAACTTGATTTGCCCGCACACAGCCTCAACCCCATCGAACACCTTTGGGATGAATTGGAACGGATATTGCAACCCAGGCCTTCTGTCCAATATCAGTTGCAAAGAAATGTAGCTGGAAATCCGTGCTACCCTATTATTGTGATAGTACGTATGCTGCCATAGGTAAAGAAGGAGGGGGAGTGGTCCCAAACCCCTGAATAGATAAACATACAATGAGAGTAATATTCCCAGGCACAATATAGATATGTGAGGAAGCATGCAGTTTGGAGAACTAGTGTGTACTCTTATGGGCTGTAGATACGGGAAAAAGGTACACAACCAAATAAGGAAAAATTTGTGTATTAAACCAATAAAGACAAAATCCAAGTGCACTGGATACATTAAAATATTACACACATGCTCGCTCAGCACCAGGGTTCCTTGGACCCATCGCACCTGCGGGAGCTGACAGCGGTGAGGGGTTAGCTCAACGCGGTCCTATCCAAAAAAACAGCCCGCAGTCTTAAATGGACCCAACAGCTTTTCTACGAAAAAAGCGATAAAGCGGACTCTCTCCTGGCTAGGAGGTTGCGGCAGAAGCGCACGCGTAGCACGATCACATCAATTAAAAACTCACAGGGTGTAGTGACATACAATCCGAGTCAGATAGTGAAGGAATTCCAGATGTACTATTCGTCGCTATATAACTTAGACGCCTCATCTCCACCCCCTCCTGACTTAGAAGCCAGAATAAATGCGTATCTGTGCTCTTGCCAACTTCCGCGACTCTCTGCAGCAGAGATTGAATTCCTTAATTTAGATATAACGGAGGAGGAAACCATTACTGCATTACGCGCCATGAAAGTGTCATCTGCTCCAGGCCCAGATGGCTTCCCAGCCAAATATTATAAAAAATTTGCAGGTGTCCTTAGCCCTAAACTCACCACATGGTTTAATGCCATACTTGATGGAACCTCCTTTGACCCGGCAACGACCCGATCCCGGATATCAGTAATCCCAAAAGAGGGTAAGGACCCCTCCCTTTGCAGCAGCTATCGCCCCATATCACTTCTAAACGTTGACCTTAAGATATATGCTAAAATTCTCGCGAATAGGGTTAATTCTGTGCTCCCCAGGCTAATACACCCAGATCAAGTCGGGTTTGTCCCGGGTAGACAAGCTGCGGACAACACAAGGCGGATCATAGATCTTATTCAAAATATTAATGACAACAAACAACACTCTCTCCTCATGTCACTCGACGCGGAGAAGGCATTTGACCGCGTTGGCTGGCCCTTCATGATGCAGGCTTTGGCTGCGTATGGCTTCCAAGACCGCTTTCTCAAAGGGGTATCAGCCCTGTACCATAACCCATCGACCTCGGTCCAGGTGAACGGAGACTCCTCTCCATCTTTTATTATCCGAAACGGAACACGACAAGGGTGTCCTCTATCTCCCCTTCTATTTGCCTTGGTGATAGAACCCTTAGCCACGAGAATCCGTATAAATCCTAATATAACGGGGATACAACTGCCTTCCAGTGCCCATAAGATAGCCCTCTATGCAGACGATATTCTCCTCACCCTAACTAACCCTTTAACCTCTCTACCCAACCTATTTCAAGAGCTTGAAATCTTTTCCACAATATCAAACTTTAAGATAAACACAGCCAAAACAGATATCCTTGACCTCCATATTCCCCCTAAGTTAAAGAAACTCCTAGAATTAAATTTCCCCTTTCACTGGAATTCCGAACACATAAGATACTTGGGCATAACCCTTACCAGAAAGGTGGAAGATATCTACTAGGCTAATTACCCCCCTCTCATAGCTTGTATAAGAAAAGACTTAAAAGCATGGGATAAACTCATGATATCCTGGGTGAGAAGGATAACATCTGTGAAAATGAACTTGCTCCCAAGGTTATTATACCTTTTTCACACTCTCCCTATCAGAGTCCCCCCCTCTATCCTAAAAAAGTTACAAACATTAATAATGCAGTTTATATGGTCGAACAAGAGACCCAGGATATCTGCTCGCATTCTACAGCGCTCTCCCGCTGCGGGTGGTCTTGGCATCCCTAGCATCCGCAATTACTATTATGCTGCGAGGCTGGCTCAGTGTGTACAATGGCACTCTCCCCCTGGAACTAGGATATGGGTGGACATAGAGTCGGACATACTGGGTGGCCCACCGATTTGCTCTGTACTATGGCTACCAGCTACACAGCGCCCAGTCTCTGTCCGAGCCCATCCAGTTCTGGCCCTGTCTTTATCAATTTGGTCTAGATGCAATCGCTTAGCTTCCCTCTCTCCTACCCCTTTGATTCTAGTACCTTTGTGGTCTAACCCAGCCTTTACGCCCGGATTATCTCGCTCTATGTATATGAAATGGGCAGGTGAAGGCAAGCTGCTGTTACTCAATCATATAACCAGAACAGCATTATTTCCACAATTCTCAGAGTTAGTTGAACAGTGTGGCTTTGCTCCGAGACAGTTCCATCAGTATCTTCAGATTAGGCACTACCACCAAACAGTCAAGGCTCAACTCTCTTCCAGGCCATCCACCACATTTGAGAATCTATGTCTTTCGGGCCCAGCCTCCAAAGGTCTCATTTCTATTTTATATAATACTTTACTTCCTGTCACTCCGCCTGTTAAGGATCGCTTTCAGGCGCAGTGGGAGGCTGACCTGGGGACTGTACTGGATGAGGAAGAATGGTCGGATGTATTTGATGGTACGGCTCACTGTTCTATAAATGTCCGCATTAAAGAAAATGCTAACAAACTGTTGCACAGATGGTATTATGTCCCCTCGAGATTACAAAAAATATACCCACAGACCAGCGCTGATTGTTGGAGAAACTGTGGTCAGACGGGAACATTCATGCATATATGGTGGGACTGTCCGGGGATCCGCTCATACTGGGCAGCAGTTCTTGCTCTAGCCTCAACAATCCTAAATGCCCACATACCACCTGACCCTAAGCACATCTTACTGCCACTACCCATTCCAGACCTTACTAGATCTGCTCACAAACTCTTTAGGCACATCATCAGTGCTGCCACTTGTCAAATAGCGGCCTCTTGGAAAAGCTCCACACCACCAACACTCAAGATGGTCTGCAGTCGGATCTGGCACACTTACCAAATGGAGCACATTACTAGTGTGCTGAGGGGCTCCTCCGTCTCCTTCTACAAAACTTGGACCCCATGGGCCATGTATCACAATCAATCTCCACTTCAGTTCTAGTGGAAAGATATTCCTAAGCAAACATACTTGTTCTCTTACTGGATGCGTGAATCAGTTAAACCCCCCCCCCCCCGTCCCTCCCTTTGGTCCCTGTATACCCCCCCCCCCTTTTTTATACCCTTCAAACTTGAAAAGTTAAAATAACATCTTTGCAATGTTAGATAGATAAATATACATTTATCTCCCAAGTGCGAGAGAACCTGTTGTATGTAAACATGTGCTATTTATTTCTGTTTAACCTCTCGAGATTCAGTAATGCATTTTCTATGGGAAAAGATGTTTCTAATAAAAAGTTAAAAAAAAAATATTACACACATGGTGCTGGCATAAATGGTCTCAGGATTTTGAGACAATAAACCATTGAGCAAAGGATGAGAGATATACCTTATTCCAAATCTTGAGCTGCAATAGCTCCCAATACAGTGTGTATAAAGAGTGAGTCCAGCAATATAGCTCAGTTGATGTGTTTATATGGCCCAACCAGCAACTTAATAAAATATTCTGTGGTATAACCTCAAATATTAGGCTGTAATAGGTCCTAATAACGCTATGTCCTTGTAATAAATGTTTCAAGATGTCACGGTAAGCTGGAATACTAGACCCCTGACCTGCCAATACTAACTCTCACCGGAGGCGTGGAGTCTAACGTGGAGGCTGGCCTTCACCAAGAAACCCCACAAGGTGGTATGGATTTCGCGGCAACCACTACGCGGGTCGCGGCCCTCTGGGAGATGGGCAAGGCCCATGGAGTTCAGTGATGTAGAGATCTGCGGACTCCACGAATGACCGTTGGAATAGCGGAGAGCAGCGTGGAGCTTGTGATGGTCTGCAGATTGCAGGGATGACCGCTAGGATAGCGGAGAACAGCGTGAAACTTGAGATGGTCTGCGGATTGCAGGGAGCTCAGAATGAAGGAGACGTCCACTAGAAGAATCCTAACTGAACCTAAGAACAGGCTCAGAGGAGAGAAGGAGGCTGCTTTAAATAGTGGAGGGAAAAACCCTCATCCAATAGGAGGCTGGGGAATGTTTAATACAGAAATCGGGTCTGCGCATCCAAGATGGTGGCCGCCAGCGGGGATCAGACGGGAGCGAAGGAGAAGTAAGTGAGCCGGATCTCGGCTAGAGACGCCGGTGTATGACACAAGATGTGAATATGAAATAAGAATGTTTGTTTTTGAGACATACAGTAATAGGAATAAATGTACCAATTTTTGCTAGGTGGGTTGATGAGCAGATAGTTGTATAGCAGAGGGAAGTCCACAGTCTAGAATGCCAAAATTTCAGATGACACAGAGTATAGATAAGGAATTAGATTCCACTTGAAGATAGTAGCAATAGTGGCAGGTAACAGGACTAGGGTAGCTGTTTCCATTCCCCCTTTTTGCTGGATGTTTATCCGGAGCATCCGGTCCGCTTCTCCATCTCTCTGTTCCACCACTGTGTCTCGCACAGATGTTGTGGCAGCTGTATGCTTCTCCTCTGTGCCCGGTCCTCTGTGCATGTGCAAGAGACTCCGGTTCTCTGTATTAAATCAGTAAAAGTGAATAGACGTTGTTAGATGAGCTCATGAGCTAGATGTTCGATAGTAGATATAAACCTACACGTTTTGCTCTTGCGGGCTTCGTCAGGGAATACTGGATGAAAGTTGAGTGTGGAGTATAGTTCTTCCAATATAAAGGAGAACCTTATTATCATATCAGAATAAGGATTAGTCTTTTCAAGTGATTGACAATGCAGTGGGGCCGAATTGGGCGGTCCTTTCTTCCCCAAACAGGCATGATGTAGAGGTGAACATACTAGGAGTATGCAGGTGTCCATATTATACATAGTCAGTGGTGGCAATTCCAACAATTCTATGGGAGTTACTGCAATGCAGATGTTAATCAACAGTTATCAGTGTATATGTCACAAACTTACCTGCTCATACACCTGTGCTCCTGATTCCCTCTGTCTCTGTGTTAGATCAGCACTTTCTGGTTTGGGTGGTCACGATTGTGGCTGGGAGGCGACATATTCTGCAGTGTATATAAAACTCACTCTGACACTCTAATAGTGTCAGAGCAACAGGTTTTCATACTCAGACTGACTGCCTGTTATGCTATATTGCTGCTGACCTTGGTTTTAACCCCTCATGTACCAGTCATTGCTTGTTTTGACCTCTTTTTCTGGGATCCTGATTTTGCACTGCACTACTGCCTTTGTACCAGATTCCGGCCTGTTGTTAGACTTGACTTCTGCATACCGATTTTGTTCCTCGCTACCGCCAGTGTACCAGTCCTCATCTAGCTGATCTGCTTTCGGATTTTCATTTCTCTCCACTGTGTTACGCCTAGTCCCTCTCCAGCATCTTCTTCTAATGACACCTTTGGCTTCTCAGTTCTGCTCACTCACAGTCCCAAATCCATCACTTTTTCAGCATTCGTGGACTTGTGAGCAGCGGGTAATATCATGTCAGCTTCCAAGGTTGCTCGCTTAGCCCTTCCCATTCTATCACTGGAACAAATTCTGCACCTTATCACCATTGATGGAAATAGAATCTCAGGTGGTGGTATTCAGGTTCGTACAGTTCCCTTAAATATGTAATTTGGATCCCTTCATAGGGAGGACATTTCCTTACTTGTAATCTCCAGGGCCATCAACCCAGTGGTATTAGGCTTCCGTGCATTCTCACGTAGATTGGCACAATGCTCAGATTATTTCCTGGGGTTCCTATTGCCTTTCTCATTGTATTCAGAAAGTGGTTTCACCACTTCGTCTGTCTAAATCTTTTTCAATTTGGACTTTCGGGGAGTGTACAACCTCATCCGGATAAAGGAGGGGGACGAATGGAAAACGGCCTTTAACACCAGAGACGGTCACTTTGAGTACCTAGTCATGCCGTTCGGCTTATGTAACGCTCCTGCAGAATTTTAGAGTTTCATCAACAAACTTTTTCGAGACTTCCTTTATCAATATGTAATGATGTATTTGGATGACTTCATCTTTTGCCCAGATCTTCAGTCTCATCGGAGACATGTAGTTGAAGTTCTACTCGACTTAGAGCTAACCACTTATTCTGCAAACCTCACAAGTGTATTTTTGAACAAACCCAATTACCCTTCCTGGGTTCCGTTATCTCTGGTACTGGACTCCACTAAGCTCATAGCCGTTACTGACTGGCCCCAACCTTCAGGTCTGAGGCTTTTTAGATTTTGCCAATTATTATCACCAGTGTCACGGGCACTAGGAGTCTTTACCCAGGGATCACCAGATGGTAGGCTTACCAGAGCAATGTAGATGGTAATAGGGTACTCTGGTAGCTGGGTGATCACGGAACATGAAATGATGACCGATGAGATGCTCAGGAAAGTCTATGACTAGCAACACTGGTAATAATGAGGTAATGATACACAAGGAACTGTATGGACAAGGACACGTGAAGATAGTCAGTGGTCTGCGATAGCAAGTTGTACCACTGCTATAGTGAGGAGGAATGTCCAACAGAAACAAGGAGGTGATGAGAGTCAGCGGTCTGCGAGTAGCAAGTTGTGCCGCTGTCTGAGTGAAGGAATGGAATCCAAGTGGAGGTATCCAGGTAGTCAGTGGTCTGCGGTAGCAAGTTGTACCACTGCTATGTGAGAGGATAATGGAACAGGTGATACCGGAAACAGGGATCAGTGGTCTGACATCAGCAAGTTGTACCACTGCATATATATGTGAGGAGGTGCACGGGGGAAGACTGCAACACAGGATATACACAGGCACCTTATACACGGTCCACAGTAATATGCACAATATAGGTATATATATATGTAAATGACTGATCAGGTCTGCAATCTAGAAAGTCTCTTGAAGTAGTCCAGCACAATGATAACACAGTCAATGATGGCAATAGACTCAGCGGATAGCAGACTCCAGAGAGAACCAAACACAGTCCAGCAAGATATGCAATACACAGCACAGTCAATGAGAAGTATGCATACCGTGGTTCAGCAGTAGCAGTCAGATGGGATAGCAGCGGTACCTGAGCGGCTGGAGGCCGACTGGATAGGAAGTCCCTGGACTGGAGAAGCAGCGGTCTAGCAGGTGCAGCGCACAGGTGAGTAGACCGACAGGGACACGAATCCACAGGAGTCAGCAACACGTGGAACTGGACTCATAGGAAACCCAGGAGAATGGAGATGATCCAGCAGAGGGTAGTAGAAGAGATACAAATCCAATGCTGACAGGAGGGTAGAGGCCAGTGGAACACGTGAAGGCGTGGAGAGTGAATCAGCAGGAGATGGACGATAGCGCTGACCACAGCGACAGGACTCAGCGGCACACGGAGGTAACCAGTAGCAACCACAGGAACCAACAGCGATGGGAAACAGGAGTGCAGCGCAGGGCAGGAGCTGTAGATCACGAAGTGTAGCAGATGGTAATGAAAAGCGGCAGTCTCGAGGAAGTCACAGCAAAGATGAGATGAGAGTGTAGTGCCCAGAGGCAGCGGGCAGTAATCAGCTGGCAGTCACGATGTAGAACACAGGCGAGTTGCAAGCAGGAGACTGTAGTGCACAGAGGCAGCGGATAGCAATCAGCTGGCAGTCACGATGTTGAACACAGGCAAGTTGCAAGCAGGAGACTGTAGTGCACAGAGGCAGCGGATAGTAGTCAGCTGGCAGTCACGATGTTGAACACAGGCAAGTTGCAAGCAGGAGACTGTAGTGCACAGAGGCAGCGGATAGTAGCCAGCTGGCAGTCACGATGTTGAACACAGGCAAGTTGCAAGCAGGAGACTGTAGTGCACAGAGGCAGCGGATAGTAGTCAGCTGGCAGTCTTGATGAGAAGCAGGTGAGTGAGGTAAAAGCTGGAGTGCACGGAGGCAGCGGATAGCAATGAGCAAACAGTAATGATGATACAGTTGATGGTAGAAGTGGTATGGAACCACAGAAATAGAAGTGGTTAGGAAACCACAGGAATCAGCAGCACTGAATACACAAGTAATACAGGAACACCTTCAGAGACTCATGAGGAATGAGACTCCAAGATCAGGCAACGTGGTAGTGACCACAGGTGCTTAATATAGGGAGGTTGCCTGATCTGCCAATTAAGTTAAAGGGGTATACACTGAAGTATAGAAAAGGGCTGCGCATGCGCAGACCCTCAGGATGGTGGACGGCCACGGTTCCTAAATGTCCGGGAAGAGGCACTCACGGTCCGGTGAGTGACAGTACCCCCCCTTTTAAAGGTGGGCACAGAACGCCTGGAACCGGGCTTGTCCGGATTCTTGGAGTAAAACTTCTTCAAAAGGGCAGGAGCATTAAGATCTTCAGCTTTGATCCAAGAGCGCTCCTCAGGACCAAAGCCCTTCCAATGAACGAGGAAGTGGAGGACTCCTCGCGAAATTTTTGCATCTAGTACCTCGGTAATCTCAAAATCCTCCTCCTGATGGACTTGAACTGGCTGCGGAGCTGAGGGAGGAGTTGAAAAACGGTTGATAATAAGAGGTTTGAGCAAAGATACATGGAAGGCATTAGAAATCCGAAGACTCTTAGGAAGAAGGAGTTTCACACATACTGGATTGATAACTTGAATGATCCTATATGGACCAATAAAACGAGGGGCGAATTTCATGGATGGAACCTTCAAACGAATATTTTTTGTGGATAACCAGACACGATCTCCAATTTTTAGTGGTGGAATAGCCCGCCTCTTCTTATCAGCGAAAGATTTATATTTGACAGATGTCTTCTTTAAACAGGTTCTAACCTGAGACCAGATATTTTTAAAGGTCTGACAAACAGTCTCCACCGCAGGAACTTGGGTGGGCGGGAGGGCAGGAAATTCCGGAAAAGACGGATGGTGACCGTAGACCACAAAGAATGGAGTTTTGGATGATGACTCATGGTACATGTTGTTATGGGCGAACTCAGCCCAAGGGAGTAACTCTACCCAGTTGTCTTGATTGGCTGATGAAAATATCCTTATAAAAGTCTCAAGATCTTGATTGACACGTTCGGTTTGTCCATTGGATTGTGGATGGTAAGAAGATGAGAGTGCTAATCGTATGCCCAAGGTTTTACAAAGGGCTCGCCAGAATCTGGACACGAATTGTACTCCTCTATCAGACACAATCTCAGATGGACATCCATGGATACGGAAGATCTCTTTAATGAAATGTTCAGCCAGGATAGACGAGGAAGGCAAACCAGACAGAGGGATGAAATGAGCCATCTTCGAAAATCTGTCCACTACCACCCAAATAGTGTTATGGTTCTTACTAGGTGGTAAGTCAGTAACGAAATCCATACTAATATGGGTCCATGGTTTGGACGGAATGGGTAGTGGTCGCAGCAACCCTGCTGGGGTTCTGCGGGAGGATTTGAATTGCGAACATAATTCACAGGAAGCAATGAACTCTTTGACGTCTCTCCTCATTGAAGGCCACCAGTAACTTCGAGAGAGGATCTCAAAAGTCTTGTGTTCACCGGCGTGTCCAGAAAAACGAGAGGCATGGAACCACGAAAGGATTTTCCTCCTTAGAGTAGAAGGCACGAGGGTCTTCCCAAATGGTAGCGTTTTGGTGGATGAAGCAGCCAGTGAGATACATTTGGGGTCTAGAATGGTATGGTTGGAAACCTCTTCTATATCAGAGGACGTAGCAAAGGCTCTAGATAAGGCATCAGCTTTTTTGTTCTTAGCAGCTGGTTTGAAGGTAATTATTAATTCAAAACGGGAAAAGAAAAGAGACCATCTTGCTTGACGAGGGTTCAAGCATTGGGCAGACTGGAGATATGACAAGTTCTTATGATCCGTGAAGATCGTCACCGGATGGCGAGCTCCCTCCAACAAGTATCTCCATTCCTCTAATGCGGCTTTGATAGCCAGTAATTCCTTGTCTCCGATGGTATAATTCTTCTCTGCGGGTAGGAGACCCCGAGAATAGAAGGCACAAGGGTGGAATTTTTGCTGTTCCGAGCGTTGGGAGAGAATAGCTCCTAAGCCCACATTAGAGGCATCTACTTCTAGGAAAAAAGGGAGTGTCACATCAGGTTGACGAAGGATTGGAGCCGAAGAGAAGGACTCTTTTAATGTTTGAAAGGCTTGAATAGCCTCAGTAGACCATTGCTTAGGATTAGCCCCTTTACGAGTCAGGGCCACAATAGGAGATGCAATGGAAGAAAAATCTTGAATGAAGCGTCTATAGTAATTGGCAAAACCTAAAAAACGCTGGATGGCACGAAGAGTAGTTGGCTGGGGCCAATGTAGTACAGCATTTACTTTGTCAGGATCCATCTTCAGACCAACTCCGGAAACAATATACCCCAAGAATGGAATCTGGGGTAATTCGAATGAACATTTTTCTAATTTACAGAACAATGAATTTTTCCGTAGCCTGGAGAGGACTTCTGCCACATGTTGGTGGTGAGAAGGCAGGTCCTGTGAAAAAATCAATATGTCGTCCAGGTAGACGACGACACATACATATAATAAGTCCCGAAAAATCTCATTAATGAAGCCCTGAAAAACAGCGGGGGCATTACATAGCCCGAAAGGCATTACCAGATATTCGTAATGCCCGTCTCTGGTGTTAAACGCCGTCTTCCATTCGTCACCGGAACGGATTCTGATTAAATTGTAAGCACCACGAAGATCCAACTTAGTAAAAATACGGGCTCCCTTGATGCGGTCAAATAGCTCAGTGATCAACGGAATGGGATACCGGTTCTTGATAGTAATGGCATTGAGTCCACGAAAATCTATACAAGGGCGTAATGATCCATCCTTCTTTTTGACAAAGAAGAACCCAGCTCCAGCGGGCGAGGTGGAAGGTCGAATGAACCCACGCTGGAGGTTCTCCCGTATATATTCAGATGTAGCTTGAGTTTCAGGTAACGAGAGTGGATAGACCCGGCCTCTGGGAGGAGTCTTGCCAGGAAGAAGATCAATCGGACAATCCCAAGAACGATGAGGAGGAAGACGTTCAGACTGAGCTTTATCAAAAACATCGGTAAATGAAGCATATTGAGGAGGGAGTCCCGGTGAAATAGCTGAAATGGAAGCTTGCTGTACCTTGAGAGGAATGACTTGGGAAAGGCAATGATGGTGACATTCAAGCCCCCAAGACGTGACTTGAGGGGTGCGCCAGTCAATCTGGGGAGAGTGACACTGAAGCCATGGAAGGCCTAGGACAATCGGACTTGTCGTAACAGGAAGAATTAAAAACGATATCTCTTCATGATGCAGAGCACCAATCTGAAGGGTTACTGGAGACGTACTCTGGGTGATGAGACCGTTGATGAGACGTGATCCATCGATAGCCGTCACAGTAATGGGAGTTTTTAAGGTAATCATTGGTAGAGACCATTGATTAACTAACGATTTGGAAATAAAATTTCCTGCTGCTCCGGAATCAATCAATGCCTGTGACTCAAAGGTCTTGGTAGCAAAGGAAATAGTCACATCAAAAGCGCAGACTTTAGATTTCATAGACGATGGAGAGGACTCCAGGGACCCTAACTTCACCTCTCCAGAACTAGTTAGGGCCTGGCATTTCCCGATCTCTTAGGGCAGGAGCTGAGGACATGAGTGGAATCAGCACAATAGATACAGAGTCTATTCTTGACTCTTCGTCTCCTCTCCTCAGAAGATAACTTGGAACGTCCAATCTCCATGGGAATCACAGCGGGTGACACTGGACGAAATTGAGGGTTAGAGCGAAAAGGTGCTTTAGCAGAAGTCGTTTTCTCAGCCTCTCTTTCACGAAATCTCATATCAACACGATGGCATAGAGAGATCAAATCTTCAAGTGACGAAGGAAGCTCTTGGGTAGTCAGTGCATCTTTAATTTTATCGGAAAGCCCCTGCCAGAAGGCGGCAACTAGGGCTTCAGTGTTCCACTGAAGTTCAGAGGCTAAGATCCTAAATTGAATGACGTACTGGCCTACAGTATGAGATCCTTGTCGCAGACGGAGGATGCTGGAAGCAGCGGAGGTCACACGACCTGGTTCATCGAACACACTTCGGAATGTAGAAATGAATTTGGCACTATCTTGTAATATTGGATCGTTCCTCTCCCACAGAGGGGAGGCCCAAGCCAGGGCTTGTCCTGAAAACAAAGAGATAAGATAGGCCACTCTGGAACGATGGGTAGAAAAATTTTGAGGTTGGAGCTCAAAATGGACTGAACATTGGTTAAGGAAACCCCTACAAGTTTTGGGGTCTCCATCGTACTTTGACGGAGTAGGCAGGTGAAGCGTGGAAGCTATAGACACCTGGGATGGCAATGGGGAAACGGAGGAAAGCACAGGAGCTTCAGTAGTAGCTGTCACAGTCTGTCCAGATGTTCCTTGGGAGGTTAATGACTGATAACACTGAAGTAACAGCTGTTGGCGGGCATCCTGTTGCTCCACACGGCTAACCAGATGTTGCAGCATCTCTTTGGCGGTAGGTTCCACATCTGGGTCTGTCATGGCCTGATCTTACTGTCACGGGCACTAGGAGTCTTTACCCAGGGATCACCAGATGGTAGGCTTACCAGAGCAATGTAGATGGTAATAGGGTACTCTGGTAGCTGGGTGATCACGGAACATGAAATGATGACCGATGAGATGCTCAGGAAAGTCTATGACTAGCAACACTGGTAATAATGAGGTAATGATACACAAGGAACTGTATGGACAAGGACACGTGAAGATAGTCAGTGGTCTGCGATAGCAAGTTGTACCACTGCTATAGTGAGGAGGAATGTCCAACAGAAACAAGGAGGTGATGAGAGTCAGCGGTCTGCGAGTAGCAAGTTGTGCCGCTGTCTGAGTGAAGGAATGGAATCCAAGTGGAGGTATCCAGGTAGTCAGTGGTCTGCGGTAGCAAGTTGTACCACTGCTATGTGAGAGGATAATGGAACAGGTGATACCGGAAACAGGGATCAGTGGTCTGACATCAGCAAGTTGTACCACTGCATATATATGTGAGGAGGTGCACGGGGGAAGACTGCAACACAGGATATACACAGGCACCTTATACACGGTCCACAGTAATATGCACAATATAGGTATATATATATGTAAATGACTGATCAGGTCTGCAATCTAGAAAGTCTCTTGAAGTAGTCCAGCACAATGATAACACAGTCAATGATGGCAATAGACTCAGCGGATAGCAGACTCCAGAGAGAACCAAACACAGTCCAGCAAGATATGCAATACACAGCACAGTCAATGAGAAGTATGCATACCGTGGTTCAGCAGTAGCAGTCAGATGGGATAGCAGCGGTACCTGAGCGGCTGGAGGCCGACTGGATAGGAAGTCCCTGGACTGGAGAAGCAGCGGTCTAGCAGGTGCAGCGCACAGGTGAGTAGACCGACAGGGACACGAATCCACAGGAGTCAGCAACACGTGGAACTGGACTCATAGGAAACCCAGGAGAATGGAGATGATCCAGCAGAGGGTAGTAGAAGAGATACAAATCCAATGCTGACAGGAGGGTAGAGGCCAGTGGAACACGTGAAGGCGTGGAGAGTGAATCAGCAGGAGATGGACGATAGCGCTGACCACAGCGACAGGACTCAGCGGCACACGGAGGTAACCAGTAGCAACCACAGGAACCAACAGCGATGGGAAACAGGAGTGCAGCGCAGGGCAGGAGCTGTAGATCACGAAGTGTAGCAGATGGTAATGAAAAGCGGCAGTCTCGAGGAAGTCACAGCAAAGATGAGATGAGAGTGTAGTGCCCAGAGGCAGCGGGCAGTAATCAGCTGGCAGTCACGATGTAGAACACAGGCGAGTTGCAAGCAGGAGACTGTAGTGCACAGAGGCAGCGGATAGCAATCAGCTGGCAGTCACGATGTTGAACACAGGCAAGTTGCAAGCAGGAGACTGTAGTGCACAGAGGCAGCGGATAGTAGTCAGCTGGCAGTCACGATGTTGAACACAGGCAAGTTGCAAGCAGGAGACTGTAGTGCACAGAGGCAGCGGATAGTAGCCAGCTGGCAGTCACGATGTTGAACACAGGCAAGTTGCAAGCAGGAGACTGTAGTGCACAGAGGCAGCGGATAGTAGTCAGCTGGCAGTCTTGATGAGAAGCAGGTGAGTGAGGTAAAAGCTGGAGTGCACGGAGGCAGCGGATAGCAATGAGCAAACAGTAATGATGATACAGTTGATGGTAGAAGTGGTATGGAACCACAGAAATAGAAGTGGTTAGGAAACCACAGGAATCAGCAGCACTGAATACACAAGTAATACAGGAACACCTTCAGAGACTCATGAGGAATGAGACTCCAAGATCAGGCAACGTGGTAGTGACCACAGGTGCTTAATATAGGGAGGTTGCCTGATCTGCCAATTAAGTTAAAGGGGTATACACTGAAGTATAGAAAAGGGCTGCGCATGCGCAGACCCTCAGGATGGTGGACGGCCACGGTTCCTAAATGTCCGGGAAGAGGCACTCACGGTCCGGTGAGTGACAACCAGTTTATTAGGAGTTACTCCGATTTGGTCGCTCCCATCACTGCACTTACCCAAAAACATCTGATGCCAAAGCGTAGCCTGTGGAAGCGGTGTTAGCCTTCAATTCCCTCAAGAAGGCCTTTTCCTCTGCTACTATCTTGCTGCAACCCAACAGCCACCGTCCTTTCTTTCTCGAAGTGGGCGCCTCATATTACAGGACTGGGGCTGTTCTCTCTCAGTGTGATTCCTCTGGGAAACTTCACACCTGTGGATTTTTCTTTCACAAGCTCCTACTGGCCGAGAGGAATTATGGCATAGGCGATAAAGAACTCAGAGCGATCAAATTGGCTCTCTCTGAGTGGAGACATCTACTGGAAGGTGCACTGTTTCCAGTAACAATTTATACCGATCACAAGAATCTCTTGTATTTACAGATGGCACAGTGTCTGAGTCCCCGTCAAGCAAGATGGTCTCTGATTTTCTCCCGGTTTAATCTCATACTCACCTACCACCCAGGTTCGAAAAACAAGAAAGCAGATGCTCTGTCACGTTCTTTCGATCCCTCTGACACTGAATCCCCCGAAGTTAATAAATTTATCTTGGACCCTAAAAGTGTGGCGGCATGAACTCCCGTAAGGTCTACCCTCTGTCCTCCAGGTAAGATGTTCGCTACTCCTAATTTACGTACTAAACTATTATGCTGGGCCCATACTTCTTGCTTCTCGGCACATGCTGGAGCTAAGAAAAGCTGGGAGTTGTTCAATAGCAGTTATCGGTGGCCATCTCTTCGCATTGATGTCCTGCAAATTATTGCTGCATGTTCCGTTTGTGCCCAACACAAGGTAACTCGACAGAAACCATATGGTCCTTTTATACATTTGCCTATTCCAGATCGTCCATGGTCTCACCTGACAATAGATTTCATGACTGATCTACCACCTTCCAAATCCTGCACTGTCATCTGGGTCATCGTAGATCATTTTTCAGAGTCACCCATTTTGTACCCCTTAAGGGTCTTCCCTCCGCCTCTAACTTAGCTGACCTTTTCCTTAGGGAAATCTTCCATTTCCATGGATATCCTCAGGAGATTGTATCCGACTGAGGAACTCAGTTCATATCTAAATTCTGAAGAGCTTTTTGTAAGATTATTGGCATCAAATTAAATTTTTATTTGGCCTACCACCCACAATCTAATGGGTTGATGGAGAGAACTAATAATGAACTTGGAAATTTTTTTTACATATTCATTTCTGCTAATCAAAGCAACTGGGTGGATCTAATTTCATGGGCGGAATTTGCCCACAATAATCTCTACCATGAGGCCATCTCCAACTCTCCTTTCTTTGTACTGTACGGCTGCCATTCCAATTTACCCACCCTTCCCCAGGTTCCATCCTCAGATGTACCAGTGGTGGACTCTCTTTTTCAGAATTTCTCAGTTATTCGGACTCAAGTAAATGAAAGTTTAAATAAGTCTTCCATACGGTTGTCCACACAATCTTCGACTACAGGTCCCTAGTATGAAACTAGCCCCTAGGTTTATTGGTCCTTTGAAGTTTTTCGAGGCCATTAATTCTGTAGCTTTTAGGTTGCAGTTACCTTCTTCCTTACAAGTTTCCAACATGTTCAATGTTTCTCTCCTGAAATTTGTTGTCTCCGAACGGTACTCTACCACTAATAATCCTCGAACTCTAATTCAGGTCCAGAATCAACAATAGTACGAAGTCTAAAAAATTTTGGATTCTTGCATATCCAGAGGCACCTTGCAGTTTTTGATTGATTGGAAGGGCTACGGACCAGAGGAAATCTCCTGGGTTAAAGCTAATGTACATTGTCCTCAGCTAGTTAAGACTTTACACAAAAAGCTTCCTGACAAGCCTTTTAGGGTGTCCAGTGTCCACCCTTAAGGGAGGGGGTACTGTCACAAACTTTCCTGCTCACACAGCTATGCGCCTGATTCTTTCTGTCTCTGTATTACATCAAACGCTTCCTGGTTCGGGCGGTCACATAATTGTGGCTGCGAGGTGGCATATTCTGCAGAGTAAAACTCACTCTGACACTCTAACAGTGGCAGAGCAACAAATTTCCATACCCAGACAAACTCCCTGTTATGCTGTAGTGCTGCTCACCTTGGTTTGACTTGTGAATCATTCTAGGAAAGTGCTTTTACCCCTCATGTACCAGTCCTTACTTGTTTTGAACTCTCTGTTTCGGATCTTGATTTTGTACTGCACTACTGTCTGTGTACCAGATTCCGTCCTGTTGTTAGACTTCCCTTCTGCATACTGATTTTGTACCTCGCTGCCACCAGTGTACCAGTCCTCGGCTAGCTGACCTGCTTTTGCATCTTCATTTCTCTCCACTGTGTTACGCCTAGTGACTGCTCAGTGGGCTGCGACCTGCGTGTTTCCAGCCACTAAAGTACACTTTGACTCTGCGACTTTGTTCGGCCAGCGCTAAACCAGGCTAACACGTGTATTCATCACCCCAGGGCTCTCTGCGTTCAGACAATCGTTACAGTATAAATGCAATAATATAATAAATAAACAAAATTAGAGATGACAATCCAACAACACAAAAGATAATTTTGCCCATGCAGGAGTTGTTTAACATAGAATGAGTGATAAAAGCATGTGACACAAGCAAATTCATTAAACACATTATGTAATAGTTGTTGTGCTCAATTCCAAAGATTATATAGTAGTTGCTGCTATGCAAGTATTAGTCAACATTTATCAACATAATAATATAAGGTAACATAAACAGTGGTGACAATCCAACAACTGATATTTAGTATGGAGTGGATGATAAAAGCATGTGACACAAGTGAGCTAGCTAAACACATTATACATTAATTGTTGTGCTTAAGCTAGTTATGATAAAGAGCATACTTATATGAATGGTGAAATGGCAGGTCCAGATGGTAAAGCTCGAACGGTGGAATGGCAGGATTTTTAAATCACACTGGCAAAGAGCCAAAAAATAAATGGATCAATCTGTGGTAATTGTAATCTATACGTATGTAATCTTTGAGTAGGGTGCCAGGTGGAAGGCTCGGTTAAAAGAAAGTGTTAGTGTCGAACTCTATATTGAGTCCATTCGAGGACAGTGTCTTAAGGTTATAAATCCACCTTGTCCCTGCTTGTGATATGAACTTTACATGGTCCCCTCCCCTCCAAGGTTTCTTGACCTTGCAGATGCCTACAAACTGTAGTTTGGAAGGGTTGTGTTCATGGTTTTTCAGAAAGTTCCTAATATTTCTTTGGTGCTCGGCAACCCTAGGTGATAGTTTTTTATAGTTCTTCCTACGTATTAGTAACCACAAGAACATTGTAGGAGGCATACTACACCTGTTGTGTCACAAGTAATCCTGTCCTTGATCTTGAAACTTTCCCCAGTGGTATTAGATACAAAGTTTGTCACTGGTTTTGTATCTTTGACTTTACTAATTCTGAATGCCGAGCATCTATGGCAATAGAAAAAACAGTTGCATTTCGTTAAGCCATGTGGCTTCTTTACTAGTTGGTGTTTCCAGCAGGATAGTATTTTGTACCAAGTTGTTTTTCAAGTTGTCAGCTTTTTTATAGTCAAAAGTTGGTAATTGGGGGAGTATTTTTTTCAGGTCGCTATCGCCTAAAAGTATGTGCCAATGCTTCCTGATAATGTGTTCCATCTTCCTGTAGTCCCTATTGTATTTTGTGATAAAGAAATTGGAGTCTTGGCACTTTTCTATGATTTTGAGAAATATTTTTGTCTCAGTTTTCCTAAGTTTGGAGTAGGCACCCTTAATCTCTTCTTCCTTATAATGTTTTTTGATAAATTTGTCTTTAAGAATGCTGACCTGCCTGTCGTATTGTGTCAGGTCTAAACAATTTTGTCTGAGTCATGTAAACTGGCCCTTTGGTATATTTTTGAGCCAGTTTGTGTGATGGCTGCTAGTAAGCGGTATAAATGAGTTGCAAACAACTTTCTTAAAGAAAGTTTTAGTTGCAAGATGGCGATTCTCCACAAAGACTTCTAGATTCAAGAATTCTTCCTTGCGGTTGCTGATGTTACTGGCAAATTCAATGTTCAAATTGTTGTCACTGATGTACTCAATAATCTCCAGGAGGCGGTCTCTGTGCCCTGTCCAGACACAGAACACGTCGTCAATATAGCGACACCATTTAAGAATATGACTATGGGATGGGTTGTTGAACTATACGTTCACTTCTTCCCAGTGGGCTACAAACAGGTTTGCGTAACTGGGCGCGAATTTCAAGCCCATAGCAGTTCCGCGAACCTGTTTGTAGTAATTCCCACTGGGCTAGAAATAATTCTGGTTGAGGACAAAATCAAAGCTCTCAACCAGAAAGTCTGTTTGTCCCTGGTGATAACGAACTCGCTTTCCAGTGTGGCTCTTGTGTGTCTACACCCTGCATCATGCTCGATAATAGTATAAAGGGATACCACATTGCATGTCATGTGAATTCTGGTTTCCATTAGAAATCCTTCATGATTTCAAGCAGGTGACCCGTGTCCCTAAGGTAGCTTTTTTGTCTGGTTACTATAGGATTCAGAAACCAGTCTATATATTTAGACAGGTCCAGAGACTATCGGTCTCCCAGGTGGGTTACTAAGTGATTTGTGTAGTTTAGGGATCTGATAGATTACAGGCTGCCTTGGGTATTGATTGAGAGGAAGCGGTATTTGTTCTTGTTCAAAATACCCTGCATTGCTGCTCGGCTAAAAAAAATATCTAATTATTTTTTATATTTGGTTGTAGTGTCTCCTAAGAGTAGTTCGTAAGTAATTTCATCTTTCAGTTTTCTCTCTAATTCGGCTAAGTATTCAGCTTAGTTTAAAACAGCTATCCCACCCCCTTTATTGGCCGGTTTGATTATTAATTCAGGATTTTTTCCCAACTGTTTTAATGCCAATTTTTCTGACTGGTTTGTATTGGGCTTTCTTCCTTTTGTTTGGATTTGAAGTTCCTCTAAATCACTCTCTACTAACTTCTGAAAGGTACTAATGAATGATCCCTTAGAGTGGCTGGTATAGAAGGTGAATTTTTCTCTGAGAATAGTGTGTTTGAAGTGATCTAATCCCTCTCTATTCTGGGTGTCAGCAGGTGCTCTAGAGGGGTCCACACAGGGGTGGGCTGGGCCGGGGGGCAGGGGGGCATCGGTCCCCCGGGCCGCTCAGAGTGACTGCTGGTCGGGCCGCACAGGCGGCTGCATCATATGACATGCGATGCGGCCGCATCATCAATGACGTGGCCGCATCGCATGTCATGTGATACGGCCGCCTGTACGCCCCCCGGGCTGCATGTTGTCAGCCTGCGCCTGGGTCCAGAAAATTTTTCTTAAGGGTTAGTCTCCTCACAAACCTCTGCACATGAATAAACGTGTCAAACTTGTTAAACCTTTTTTCCGGGGAAAATTTAAGGCCTTTGTGCAGGATACTCTTTTGGGGAGCAGTTAATTCTAGGCTGTTTAGATTAAATATCCCTTTCTCTTCTGGGTCTCTTCGTCCAACATCAGTGCCTGACCTCATAAATGCTCTACAGAATGAATGGGCACAAATTTCCACAGAAACACTCTAATATCTTGTGTAAAGCCTTCCAAAAAGAGTGGAAGCTGTTATCGTTGGAAAAGGCGGACCAACTCCATATTAAAGTATATGTATTTGAATACAATGTCATTACAGTCCCTGCTGTTGTAATGGCCAAGCGTCCAAATACTTTTGCCCTCATAGTGTATGTGTATACTCGGCACTTACAGCAAAGGTTAAACCCACCCAGGACCGTCTCTCATCGTAATGGAAATAATGACTATGTGCTACTACCTGTATCTAGGCATGTTGTTCAAGAGAAACATTATATTTTAAACTTATGCCAATTAAATACACATTCCCTAAATGACAAAATGGTGTGATTAAGTGAAGTTGTTTTTTCCGACTTGAATGAAACTGATTTAATAAGTTATTTAGCATGGCTCCATATGGACTTTATTAATATAATAATGTATAGTTATCCTATGTTAATCTTTTGTTTAACATTTAATATTATCTTATGCTATCGTATGTTGATTTTCTATATAGCATACATTGCTGTCCCATATATGAACCCTTTACATTTAATTAATCAATATCTGCTTGAATAAACTCCCTGGAATTTTTTTCACTGGAAGTTCTGTTATTCCTTTTTCCTTTTTTTTTCCTTTTTTGTCTATAGAGGTTTCATAATATATTATTATTTGGCTACTTTCGTAGATGTTATTTGCACTTTTTCTCATTGGCTTTAAGGAAATTTAAACACTCATTTATATTATTTGAATTTGTTTCATTATGCAAAAATGTATACTAGTGTTAGGACTGTGTACTGAACATTTTATGACATGTAGCTGCTCTGTTGCACAAGAGGTGCTGCTGTTTTGGACAGTGTACTGAGAGGGGTTAAATCTCCTCCTGTCTCTACCTGAATACCTGCACCTGGTTCCATGTTCCTGCCCCTAGCACTGTTCACTGCTGGTTATTGTTCATTCCTGTGTACAGACTGCTGCTCTGAACTCCAGCCTAATTAAACCTTTGTTCAAGTGTCCCACCAGCTTGTTTTCCTCCATCCCTTCGAGTTCCTGATCCTGGCTTTTACCTTTTGGATTTCAGATTTATTCAGCGACTTTAATTTTCTAAGACTGTTATACCACAGAACCTTCAAGATTTTCATCGGTGGCCCCTTCAGGAGCAGCTGTACTCAAGTACTGATATCCAACCCTAATTCTCAGAGACTGTTTCATCTTCATGCAAGCCTACCAAATTGCTATTCTGTAAGCCTGGTTACTTTATATTATTGCTTCAAGTTTTGAGTTTACTTGCACGTCTGTGACTTAGCCTTCTGTGATATTCTGCTCTGCAATTATTTTGCTCCATATAGTGGACTGTTTGCTGTGAAATATTGTTTGTTGTGTTTTACTCTCCAGCCTTTAAGGGCTCCAATAACCTGCCATCACATGTGTTGAACATGATAAACCTCATCATTATTTCACCTTATTTTGACTCCTCTTCCAATTGTTCAGTTAAACACACAATTATTTATAAGTAGGTTATGTTTTGCTGTGAGTTTTTCTGTTCTCTCTTTGTCTCTATTGTTTCTTCTTATGGTATGTCTGCTTTTTGTTACTTACTATCTTTAGTTTGATCTCTTCCTTTATGTGCACCTTTTGGTTTATGTGTAAACAATGATGCCTCTAGCGATTACTATTCTAACCGCCATGATGATACACCGCAACATGATGCTTTTAGTAGTTTATAAGACAAACATGGTGATGACTCCCTGTGGTAGCCAGTCTTCGGTTGGTGCCATTTTCTTGTAGTTAAATAAGAGTGATTATTATGCAGCATTTTAGCTTTAATAAAGATCATTAATACAGGATGAAAACAGCTGATCTCAGGTAGTCTGTACTGTTAATCCTCAATGGGTTTAAATAAATCACTGCATTTTGTTCTATTGTTCTAGTGTGCTGGTTGGTCTATTGTACATTACAAAAGTGTGTATATGTGTGTGTGTGTGTGTGTGTATTGATAGATATTATCAGCAAGCAGCGTAAGTAATCAGGAAATGTGTTACTTACACCCCAACAGCTGTTTTGGTGTAGCATAGTGCATATTTCTCAAGGTCTACCTTGATACATGCACTCAAAATAGTGTGTTAGAATGTGGCCGCATCAATATTTGCTTAAAGTGCAACAGTGAAGCCTTCGTCCCTCAGAACCTTGAATTAAGTGCCCAGCCACTTCCATCTCCACAAATCTGTTCAGTGAATCAGTGAAACAATCAGATGTTTACGTCTAAGGACTAACACAATTAATTTTTGCCCCGGAAGCATTCACATAAAGTGGCCACCATTACATTACTTATTTCTTTAAAATGGGTGGTTATACCAGCAAGAATCACTACTGAAATTGACTCAAAGAATCCCATGGAGTAGATAACTCTTAATGTGTGGTTGCATCAACCTGAAATTGGGTTGGCTTGTTCCTAATATTAAAGTCATTTTATCATTTACCAATAATCATTGTCTGCTGCGATTTGTGTGGTTCCAACTCATAAAGCGATTTATTAGCAAAAGAATAACAATTAAAAATATAAGTACTGCCAATACATATGCCGTGCCATGCTGGATCCAGCTTACAGTCATTCAATCCTGAAGTCTGTGGTCAAAGAGACTGAATGCTGGTTCCAAAGAGCAATATATATATATATATATATATATATATATATATATATATATATATATATATATATATATATATATATATATATAGATGTGTAATACTTGAGTGGTACAGAACCCAGTCAAACAAAGGAATCGCATAAGTCGCTCTTACGGATTTCTAGTTGGGATGCGTAAGCATTAGAACTGGGATTCCTTGTTTATGTTTTGTTTGGTACAAAGCAAATGTTTAAAAAGTTTGTGTAAAACAATAACTTTTAAGTACATCTGAGATGTCATGGGTGCCTGTTATTCTACATAGAGGTGAGCGGGCTCGGATTCCACTAATCCGAGCCCACCCGAACAGTGCGGATCCGAACTGGATCCGAGCACTGTTCGGATATTTCCGGCGGGCAAAAAATTGAAAACGAGGCTCTGTCGTCCAAGTCTCGCGTCGAATCTCGCGAGGGGTGGGAGGGAGGGCCCAGAACAATTCCATCTTGTACCTCTTTTTTTGGCATTATGTGCTCAAGCTACCTCGGTGCAACCTTTTGGCCTAAAAACAATATTGTGAGGTGTTTAGAATAGACTGGAAATTAGTGGAAATGATTGTTATTGAATGTTATTGAGGTTAATAATAGCGTAGGAGTGAAAAAAAAACCCACAAAATTGGTTTTTAGCACTTTTTGTTTTTTTCAAAATAATTCCGAATCCAAAGCCTTAAATCCGAACCAAAACCTTTCGTCAGGTGTTTTGCGAAACAAATCTGAACCCAAAACCTCAAGCAAATCCGAATCCAAAACACGAGACACCAAAAGTGGCCGGTGCACATCCCTAATTCTACAAGTCTAAGATAGCAAAAAAGTCACAAATTGCATTATATCCCAATAATTAATGACATTAGTTATTAATAAGATCAAAGACCTTGTATCATCAATAAATGAAAGCTAGAATCTGATTGGTTGCTATAGGCAACATCCCCACTTTTTCAAACCCGCAGCTTAGTAAATCTAGCCCATAGTGCCTTATCTTCAGATAAAGTCCAGTGTAGTCGTTTATTAAAATATCAAATGGACTCGTACCTGGTGAGTAGTGTCCATGCGCATATAATACATAAAGCTCTTCCCGGGTCAGGCTAAACGGATCAACATGCAGCAACCGAATGCAGGAAAACAGTCCAATGATAACATGTAAAAGTTCCCACTGATACCATCAATGCGTTTTGGCTCACTCTGAGCCTTTTTCAGTGCTTCTGTTTGGGTTGTGCTTAGTC
Organism: Mixophyes fleayi; assembly: GCF_038048845.1. NCBI lineage: Eukaryota > Metazoa > Chordata > Amphibia > Anura > Limnodynastidae > Mixophyes > Mixophyes fleayi. The sequence goes on along the minus strand of NC_134403.1, from coordinate 212,964,332 downwards.
TATAAAAGAGGCCGCTGAATATTCTGCTAGGGTTAGGTGAGTGGATGACAATGAGGTCTCATCACAAACAGTATTATATCAATTGCAAACAGAAAAAGCTTATGATGCATGTTATAAAGGTTGACACCCTTAACATCATTTGACATTCTGATTTGTGCTGCTAATGTCTCTTTGGAAAGTAAATATAAGTGGGGATAGGGGGCACCCCTGACGTGTACCATTATTAATAATAAAATTAAAGAAAAGGGAGCCATTACTGAAAATTTGAGCAGAAGGTTTAGAGTCAAATTTGACTTTAAAAGTCTTCCTGATATCCCACATTTTTCAAGACTTCTATCATATATCCCCAAAAGTTTTGGAATAGCTACAATTTATGCCTCTAACATCTCCTTTGGTAACAAGCCTTTGATGCATCCCTCATTGTCGAGAGTAGTAAGGATTGGGATTTATTCCTGTTGGAATATTATTTAATAATTATTTATATAACCATCTGGGGAGGGAGCGTTCTCTTTAGTCAGGGATTTAATTTCATCTTTTATGTTGATTTCAGTCCATTTGGTGGTTACTTTAAGTCTTTATTTCAGGTGTGAAATGGGACAAATTCAGACCTTCTAGAAATTTGTAAATGGTATTATCAGAAGGCTGAATAGTTTTGAGGTCTTCTTTTAAATTATAAAGTTTTTTGTAATAAGCAGTTAGTGAGCTGGCTATATTCAAGGGATTAGTCAGTTTTGCAAGTTTTTTGTTAAATATACATCTAATTCTGATTGTTGCTAGTTTACACCTTAATTTACGCACAAGTAATTTACTCACTCAATTTCCTAAAGTGTGAAACTTTTGGTTGAGGCAAAAAAGAGCCTTCTGAATTTATTTCAGAGAAGATGTTTGTAATTTTCCCTAGCCTTCTTTAGCTCTTTTGTAATATTAAAATTAGTCGCTCCTCTAACGATATAATCTTGGCTTCTAAATCTTTTTGGAATTGGTAATTAGCTTTTTTAAATCTTTGAATCAATTTGAATCGTTGTGCTTCTGAGAAAGGTTTTAAGCACACACTATTAGGTAAAAAGAGAGGTGTCTTCTGGTTTGTTGGTTTGCATAAATAACACTACCATGTCATGAAGAGCCTGTTGTGCTTCTTCTGAAGTTAGTTTGCTAGTCTCCACGGCCTAGGGAGGGAGTTCAATTGATTTAATTTCATATTACAGTAACAGTGGTACATGTTCAGACCAAGTAAATGGTAATATTGTGACATGCAGAATGTGTTGCAGTGTCCATTTACCTGTTAAGGCCATATCTATTCACCAATAAGAATTCTGGACATTCGAAAAAAATGTGTAGTCCTTAACAGAGGAATTTTGTGCCCTCCATGTATCATAAAGGTTGTACTCAACCAAAGTCTAGAGAAATGCTATGGAGGGATTATAATTTGTATTCTTAATTTTGTCTGAAGACTTTAATTTATCCATTGTAGGATCAGGGGCAATGTTAAAACCTGCTAATAAAAAATGTGTCCTTTTCCTATTTTTTGGAATTCAGAAAAGACCATTTTGAAAAATGGGACTTGTCTAGTATTCAGTACATAGATTAAAACCACTGTAATGTCTGTATTCTCAAGTTTACTAACTAGAATAAGGAATCTTCTGCAACATTTATCTAATACTTGTTTTTCCACTGTAAGAGGACAATTGGCTCTTACTAAGATGCCTACACCATTTATTTTAAAGGTACCATTGCTCCTGTAGCAATATGGGTATTTGCGATTTGAATATGTGAGCGGTGCCTGTAACGCAAAATGTTGGACTGCTACTATATCAGCTCAATGTCTAGAGAAGTTTTCTCTTGTTAGGGGAATTCAGACCCCTAGCTTTTATGGACCGAAATATCACCATGGTACTGATATGTTAGTGTATGTGACAGCCCTATCACTACTGTACTTAGAGAGAACATCTAATCTTACACTGACATGTACATTTTTATTTCTAGAATTTGTCTGTACACAGAGGGGGCGGAGAGTGGGCAAAGGGTAAAACAGGGTGTGAAGGGAAACACAACACACTGAAATAGTTCTCATGCGAGAACTAGAGTTTTTTTCCCCAGAGCAGTATGCGACAAAAGGTTTCTATATGCAACCACTTAAATAATCTAGTTAAACAAAACTATTTAACTAGTAAACTAACAACACAGCCATAAGTATCAATTAGATATTACACAAAAAGTTTACTATTAATAAAATTTGAACTTAAGCATCCCAAAATGAAGTGCCTGAAAAATAGCAATGAAAATGAGGACAGCCATTCAGGCATGCACCAGCCATTACAAAGCTGGATAGCTTGAACAGTAAAAAAAAAAAAGTCTGCCCACTGTAATGCTAAATCTACCTTGTGCATATCTTCTAAACTATAGATTCTACTGGCTGAATATACCCAGCCCTTTATAGAGTGATGCATAGTTGAGGTAAAACATCTTAGCAATCCCTGAAAAAATAAGAAAGAGAAACAAACAAGGCCAACAATTAAGGGGGGAAAAGACACACAGAAATGCAGATGATGAGATTATTCTTGTGAGTTTATTTCTTTCTTTCTGACTCCGATTGTGATGCAGCATCACCTCAAGATGCTGCTTTGCCTCGGCAGCTCCTGTCTCCTGGACTATACTGGACTTGATAATAATGTATTTACCTTCCAGTACCTGTGATCCACCAAAGGTGCTGCTATTGTGCCTCTTCTCGTTTTCCCTTGGACTACTGCAAGCTGCTAGCCGACACCCCTGTTTCTGGTTTCATTCCACTCAGCCTATTCACCTGCACTAGCCAAATTCTCTGTTATTATCTGCTTCCATTCTCACCCAGAGATCCATTGTTCAATCTCGGCTATATTGGGTTTTTACCTTTTCCTGTGTTGTTCTGGACCATGTCTGTTCAATAAGTATTGGTATGCTTTCACCAGATTCCAGGCTCCATAGCAGCCTTTAGCATAGAAGTGTGACTTATAGAAATGTGACACATTCCTTCTGAAGTAGATTTATGGGCCCCTTCATCAGTAAGAATCCACCATTCCTTGAGGGTTTTGATTCCATCTTCAGGAGACATGAGTGTGGAGATGTACCAGAACTAATATAAACAAATGGGTTCCATATCACGTGGTGTTTGCGTATCTTTGATCAGTGCATGGGCGCTAAAAGGAAAATCATTCATTACCATATTAGACCAACAGGTTGCACTATGTCTGTGTTTTGTTTTCTTTTATGTATATTCATGGGAGAAACGTAAGTGGATTGGAAACACCATAGGAGACCACACCTATATCTTTTGGAGTTCAGGATATTGGATGAACTGATATATGTACTATACATGTTTAAGGACTATAAGTTTATTTACCAATTGCGCCATCTTCCCCTTAAACCTGTTTATATGAGTGTGGAGATGGTTCCATTATGGTTGATCAGTTTCACTGTGAATCCCCATATATAAGGCTAAGGGCTGATGTCACTGAGTTGAAAAAGTCTTCTTTTGAGATATGTGCAAATAGTTGCAATTTTCCTAAGATCTCCAATTGACAAAGCAGATGGTTTAGTGGTTCTGAGATTTTTTTTTTTAACAAGGAAGTAATGAAGCATCATTAGCGTGTTTCTAGGAGAGCTGCATTTCTTGACTTTGGACATCTGTGTACGTGGTTTATCAAAAGGTCAGTGACATAATTATTTATTCCTGAGTAGGCAACCGATTCTGGGATGCCTCTGATCTTAATATTGCTCCTTCTTAATCTGCCTTCCAAGTCCTTTAGTTTATCACGCATAGCAGACACCTAATTTTGTAAGGCTTTGTGATCATCATCTATAAGATCATTTTAAGAATCCATAAGCGTGCTGTCCATGTGATCTTTGCAGCCTCCTGTCCGTAATATTCTCTTTAAATTCTGTAAGGGAAGATTTCAGATCTGTTGTAATTTCAGTTCTGAGAGTGGCTAACAATTGCTGCATCCTGCAAACTAGAAGAGGTTCATCTTGATCAACTAATACAGTAGATGCAGACGGGGAAGGAATGGCTTGCATTAGGTGGGATGGATGGTTCTCTTCCCTCTGTGTATATACAGTCAAGTCCATAAATATTGGGACATCGACACAATTCTCATATTTTGGGCTCTATACACCACCACAATGGATTTGAAATGAAACTAACAAGATGTGCTTTAACTGCAGACTTTCAGCTTTAATTTGAGGGTATTTACATCCAAATCAGGTGAACAGTGTAGAAAGTACAACAGTTTCTATATGTGCCTCCCACTTTTTAAGTTTCATTTCAAATCCATTGTGGTGCTGTATAGAGCCCAAAATATGAGAATTGTGTCGATGTCCCAATATTTATGAACTTGACTTTATATACTTGTTATTTTTGCACTTTATGGAGAGGCCAAATGGGGTTTTGGAAAAGTTATTTGTTATTGTACCTCTCACTGATAAGTTGCAGGAAGTAGGCAACTGTGTTGTTAGTAGACATGCTCACTGACCCCCGTGTTTTGGTTTTGGTTTTGGATCTGGATTACCGTCGTGTTTTGGTTTTGCCAAACTGCCATTGCGTGTGTTGGGTTTGTTTGGTTTTGTTTTGCTAATTTGTTTAAAAATCAATGTTTTGGGGCATAAAATAACCAAATTTAGTGCTCCACCTGTTTCTTGGATAAGTAATGTAGTTGTAAAGCTAATAAATTATCAAAAAAACAGTTCAATTCCTGTTAGGCCTTCATTAATTCTACACACAAACCAGATTGTCTTTCTCTCCATTTATGCATATTGGCAATGCAGCCATCGTCTTTGGATGTATATTACACCCTACACTTATAGTTAAATATGTAAAGAAATGGACAAAGCCAGTTTGGTTTCTGTCTCTATAGGCCACCCTCCACTTGTAGAAAATACTCCAAAATTCGGCCGTTAGAGACTGTACAATATTAATGAAAATGGACAAAGACAGGTTGGTTTCTGTCTCTAGAGGCCACCCTCCACTTGTAGAAAATATTCAAAAATTCAGCCGTTTAGACTGTACAATATTAAATGAAATGGACAAAGCCAGTTTGGGGTCACTCTGTGTATGACACCCTACCCTTAAGGAGAAATTGCACAAACAGCAGCCTTTCAAGACGGTATGTGATATAGAAATGCCCCAAGTCCCTTTCCTATTTGGGGGTAGATTGCACCCTACACTTGAATAGAAAGTTTTAAAAAGATGTTATCTTCATCATCTTCAACTTCATTCTCACCCTCATCAGTGTGTACGTCATCATCACAGACTATCAATTCAACGACGCTTGAATCCGCCATTAGAGAACAGTCAGTGCTTGGATGTCTTGGATGGTGAAGGCCTTCCTTGTGGAAGATGTAATTCATTATTATAAACATCATTTTCTCCACATTTTTGGGAAGTAACCTTCTACGGCGATCACTGACTAACTTCCCGGCTGTGCTGAACACTCGTTCAGAGTACACACTGGAGGGTGGGCAGCTTAAATATTGCAAAGCAAGTTTGTACATGGGTTTCCAAATGGCCTGCTTTTCTTCCCAGTAAGGAAAGGGACTGTCTGACATTTCCATATCAATTACCTCTTGAAAATAATCCTCCACCATCCTTTGCATGTTAATACTCATATTGGATGGAGTTATGGGCAAGGTCACACATTTTTTTGAAAAATCCTTCAAACCAGCCCAGATGTTAAACTGCTCCTGTCTGCCCTCTGCGTCTTCCCTGCTTCTTTTTTGAAAATTTTATTTTTTACGAGCAGCAGCTGCTTGAGAAACTGAAGGAGGACACGTCATCAAGCCCAGTTCAGCGGCCAACTTGCTGAGCAATAGCTCCTTGCAAAAGTTCACATCTCGTTCATTTTGAAGCAAAGATTCAATGTAAGTCTTAAACCTTGGATCAAGCACAGTGGCCAAAACGTACTGATCCGAGTTCAAGATCTTAATAACTCGAGGATCATTGTGAAGCAAATTAAGTACTTGATCGACGAGGCCAACAAAATATTTTGCGGAATTGCTTGCTTTCATCACCTCCTTCAGTTTCTCTAGCTGCTTTTCCAATAGTCTAATTAAAGGAATGACTTTGCTCAAACTAGCAGAATCTGCACTTACTTCACACGTCACAACTTCAAATGGTTTCAGCACCTTGCACAGCACTGAAAGGATTCCCCACTGTGCAAGAGTGAAATACATCCCCCCTCCTTTCCCAATGTCATGGCTTGTGCAATACGCTTGGATGGCTTTGCGCTGTTCCTCCATCCTCTGAAGCATGTACAGGGTGGAATTCCACCTAGTTATCACCTCTTGGTTAAGTTGGTGGTAGGGAAAGTTAAACTGCTCTTGGAGCTGCTGCAATCTCCTACATGCTGTGTCCGAATGCCTGAAATGGCCTGAAATTTTACGGGCCACCGAAAGCATCTCCTGCACCTCACGGTTATTTCGTAGGAAGCTCTGCACCACCAAGTTGATGGTGTGAGCAAAACAGGGAATGGGATGGAATTCACCCAGCTGTAATGCTCACACTATATTGTTGGCGTTATCAAAAATGACATATCCTGGGGAGAGTCCAAGTGGTATAAGCCATGTATCAATCACATCTCTTAGTTTGCGTAACAAATTGTCAGCTGTATGCCTGTTAGTGAAGCTGGTGATACAAAGAGTGGCCTGCCTGTGACAAATGTTACTGTCACTCACCGGACTGTTAGTGCCTCTAGTTTGGGAAATAGGTCCCTCTCGCTCCTGCCGGCGCCTCTCCTGAGCCGCGGCCGTCCGCCATCTTGACTAAGATTGCGCATGTGCAGAAACCCTGAACTGTTAAAACCTCGCCTCTAGTCTCATTAGTTAATTAATCACCTCTCAGTACTTAAGGCACATGTTGCCCTATTACCTTTGCCTGTTCTTGTCTCTCATTCCCTTGAGACTCTGAGGTGTTTCCTGTTTCTGCTCATGTTATCCATTTGCTGTGGACAAGTCTCCTCTTCACATCAGTAGTTGAACTTACCCGCTGCAGACTACTCTCGCTGCTCCATTTACATGCCTGCACCTGGACAAGTCTCCTCTTCACATCAGTGGTAAAACTTGCCAATTGCAGACCACTCACGTTATCCGGTTACATGCCTGCGCTAGGACAAGGCTTCTCTACACATCAGTGGTAAAACTTGCCAATCGCAGACCACTCATGCTATCCCGTTATATGCATGCACCTGGACAAGTCTTCTCTTCTCATCAGTGATGTAAACTGCCAACTGTCACGATTTGCACTCTGCAGCTGCTGTCTACAGTGACTCTATTGGATTTGGTATGCTTTCCACTTGTAGTACCACTGCCCACCAAAGGGGCCATTGTGCTACTTGATTATTCTCCTTGATCACTGGGAGTGGTTTCAGCTGCATGAGGCCTATTTATACCTGCCTGCTTCAAACAGTCTGGGCCAGATCATCAGGTCATTCCGAGGAGCATTCCCTGTGCTCAGCTTCTATCTGCTATCTGGACTCCTGCATATTTCTTCGTTGAAATCTACTATTTGCTGTTACCTGTGTCCTGGACTCCTGCATCTTTAACCATTATACCTGGTACTTGTAGTTCTACGCTGCCTGTTGAAATCTACTATTTGCTGTTACCTGTGTCCTGGACTCCTGCATCTTCAATCATTATACCTGGTACTTGTAGTTCTACGCTGCCTGTTGAAATCTACTATTTGCTGTTACCTGTGTCCAGGACTCCTGCATCTTTAACCATTATACCTGGTACTTGTAGTTCTACGCTGCCTGTTGAAATCTACTATTTGCTGTTACCTGTGTCCTGGACTCCTGCATCTTCAATCATTATACCTGGTACTTGTAGTTCTACGCTGCCTGTTGAAATCTACTATTTGCTGTTACCTGTGTCCTGGACTCCTGCATCTTCAATCATTATACCTGGTACTTGTAGTTCTACGCTGCCTGTTGAAATCTACTATTGCAGTTACCTGTTTCTCATCTGCACTTTGAACTGTCTCATGAGTTACCTTGTCATCTCTGTTTATTAATAAACTCATTATAACCACTTATCTCCTCTCCGTGGTCATACCTGGGAAATCCTGACACCAACTGCGGACCACTCACGCTATTCCGTTACATATCTGCGCTGGACAAGTCTTCTCTACACATCTGTGGTGAAACCTACCAGCTGTAGACCACTCATGTCTCCTTGTGATATAGCTACTACTCAGTATGGTACCTACAAACTGGACTAAAGTCTACAAGTGCCTCTGTATTATAGCTGCAAGTCGCTGACTCTTCTACTGCATTGTTGATTGGTCTTTGCCTAACGTTATCCAGTTATTAAGTACTGGCCTGCTATATGCTACCTACGTGCTAAGGCACTTGGACTCTTTCCTCATTGTATCCTGCTTACTAATCTGCTGTACCATCACAGTTCCACGGTGCCAAGACTCAGCATTTATACTATTGACATTCCTTTCCTCTGTTCTATTGTATGGTTCCACTGATTCACCACACTACCCAGAGGTCCGCACCTCTGGTAAGTGTAGCTACACCTGGTGAATTCTTGGTAAAACTCCTAGTGCCCGTAACAGTTACATAGTGGTGTACATGCTGCTGCTGTTTCTGCTGGTGAAGGTGAATGACCAACCCAGTGGGCTGTCACAGTCATATAGTCTTTGGTTTGACCACTTCCACTTGTCCACATATTTGTGGTTAAGTGGACAGTGGGCAGAATGGCATTTTTCAGCGCAATCTCTACATTTGTGCACACTTTTTGGTATAGTTGTGGAATATCTTTACGGGAAAAATGGTGTCACAATGGAATTCTGTAACGCGGACACAAAACCTCAATTAACTTTAAAAAACCAGCTGCGTTTATTATGGATATTGGACGCAGATCTAACACTAACATGGCAGCCATGGCGTCTGTGATTCGCTTGGCGACTGGGTGACTGCTGTCATATTTGCTTCCCCTAGCAAATGATTGTTTCACAGTTAATTGTTGAAATGTAGGACTGCTCTTTTTCTTGGCCTTCCTCTGGGCTGACGATTCACCCCCAGCAGCAGCAACAGCAACAGCAACAGCAGTGGGACTAACGCTTTCTTCAGAGGAATCAATTATAGTGCAGGAGTCATCCAGCCTTAATAAGTGGGATGCAGGGCTAACTCCGAGCGCTACTGAGGATATTGATGAGGATGGTGTGGTAGGTGTATTTTGTAGCCATCAGGATGTCGGTGACCGGAGGATCCTAGCTGATAATGGAGTGTTTGTAATATTTTTGTAAGAAAGTTTTTCCCAACTCTTTGCCATGAACTCTCGTTTAATGGCGTAACATAGACGAGGTTCCAAGATGGTTAAGGTCCCTCCTTCGACTGACTGTGGCTTGACATACACTACAAACGGCTATAAAATTGCTGTCTGGATTTGTGTAGAAATAATTCCACACATAAGAAGTAGATTTTTTTGTTTTATGGCCAGGCATGACAATGGCCTTTTTCTTGTCACGTGCCAGAACTGCTGCCACTGGTGCAGGACTTACACAAACAACATCATCCTCATCAATATCCTCATTAGCGCCCTCGTCGCCTTCACAAATCTCCCCCTCATCCTTTTCTAATTCTAAAGTAGCATCCTCAATTTGTGTATCACCGGCTACACTCGGGTTGTTCAGGCACACATCAGCAGAATGCTCACGATTAGACATCCCACTGTTGGATGGACTCTCCACAGGGATTGTTGTCATTTCTGATTCAGAGCATACATTATCCTCTAATGCCTTACTGTTTTCTTGCAGCTCAGCTTTGACGCGTCACAGTAGTTGTGCACCACTTTTAGACTCCAAATTACTTGGTCTTGCTCGGTCACGAGGGACCGTACAAGAAGAAGGCTTGGTAACATTTTTGGATCTGCCATTAATAGAGAAAGGTGAAGGCCTCATTCTTTCTTTGCCACTGCGTGTGTAGAATGGCAGTTAACTTTTCTTCAGTTACACTATTTTTTCGCTTCAACGCGGTAAAAAAATAATTGTTGTGTGTTTTTTTTCCCTGATTTAAAAAGACTATGTACTTTGACATCGCCTTTCCCAGATGACGTACTGGGAACACTACCATCAGGACTGGTGACAGAACCTGGTTGCTGATTCTGCTCATATGTGGACTGCTTTGAATTCATTTTAATGAGCACAAAGCACTTGTGGTGCCAAAAATTGTATTAAATAGATACTGCTGCCAAATATGATTTTTTTTTTTTGACGGCCAGAAAAATTAGTGTTTCACACTGGGGAATATGGGACACCCCAAAAGCACTTGGAGTTCCAAAAATTGAAAAAAAAGCCTCCTCTATCCTCCTCTCTTACTGCTCTAACAATAGCTAATACAATTGGTATTAATATTAGAATTGTATAGAATAGAAACAATGATGTGTCCAATTATTGCTCTGTCCCTGCGCTAATATAGCCTGTGACCTAACCCTGCTCTCTCCCTCTGTCAAATGGTGATGGATTTCTGTGGAGGTGGGTATTTATGCTTTTCAAATCTCGCGAGAACCGAGCTCAGAAATACGAATACGTCACAATGGCGTTTTGCCTCGATTTCGATTCCGAATAGGCGGGTGATTACCGAGCCTGCTGGTACTCAGATAGGTGAAATTTGGATGGATTCGGATCTCGGGAAACCGCCCGCCCATCTCTAGTTGTTAGGTCACGTGATAAGGTTTAATAGATCTTACATTTGTTAAGGCTCCATTAGCTAGCATGGTACAATAGCTTGTTAACTGCAAAGCTTTGAATTTGCCTACCAGAACTACTTGTTGTTATAGATCTCCTCTTTGCAGTTATCGTAGTGAAATTCAGTGCATTACACAAAAGGAAAAGGCAATTTCTCGTCTTACCAGCAGCTGGCAGTCAAATATGTGGGTTGTTGAGCTGCACAGGAAATTTTAACAATATAGCAGTGAATACCGTTGGTCTGTTATGTTTAGAGATGGGCGGGTCCGGTTCCCTGAGAACTGAACCCACCCGAACTTTGCCTATCCGAGTACGGAGCTGAGTAGCTCGGTACTCTCCCGCCCGCTCTGAATCCAAATCGAGGCCGAACGTCATTGTGACGTCGTCGGATCTCGGGGCTCGGTTCTCGCGATACTTCAACATTATAAATACACGCCTCCACAGCAATCCATCGCCATTTGACAGAGGGAGAGAGCAGGGTGTAGTCACAGGCTGATTAGAGCAGGGACAGAGAATCCAATATTCTTCTTGCAATTGCTCTAACAAAAATCGCTAGAGAAGAGAGGAGGATAGAGGTTTTTTTTTTTTTTTTAATATTTGGCACTCCCCAGTGCTTTTGGGGTGTCCCCCATAATTGTGCATAAATATTTCTGGCTGTCAAAAGTCATATCTGTCAGCAGTATCTACTAAATAATTTTTACCACTCCCAAGTGCTTTGCGCTCAGAATGGATTCAAAGCAGTCCACATATAATCAGAATGAGCAACCAGGTTCTGTCACCAGTCCTGATGTTAGTGTTCCCAGTACGTCATCTGGCCAAGGGGATGTCAAACAACAGAGTGTTTCTAAATCAGTGCAAACAATAAAAACCCCAAAAAAATTTACTGTGTTGAAGCGAAAAAGAAGTGTTACTGAGCAAAAGTTAAGTGCTGATAAAAAAAAATTGCCAACATGCCATTCTACACACGTAGTGGCAAAGAGAGAATGAGGCCTTCACCTTTGGCTATTAGTGGCAGATCCCAAAAAGTTACCCAGCCTACAATTGGTGCACAACTACTGTTACGCGTCAAAGCCGAGCTGCAAGATAACAGTAAGGCATTAGAGGATAATGTATGTTCAGTTTCAGAAATGCCACAAATCCCTGAGGAGAGTCCATTCAACAGTGGGATGTCTAATCGTGACCATTCTGTTAGTGTACCCATAAAGAAGGGCCCTTTCAGCAGTTCTGCTGATGTGTGCCTGAACAGCCCGAGTGTAGCCGGTGATGCACTAAGTGAGGATGACACTTTGTCTTTAGAAGAGGATGTGGGGGAGATTTGGGTATCCGACGATGAGGATGCGGTTGATTGTGTAAGTCCTGCAGCAGTGTGGCACCAGTGGGAGCAGTTCTGGCATGTGAGGTTCTGGCACCAATATGCGCTTTACAAACACAAGCAGGGATGACGTAGGTGGCAGACCACAACAGTTTGACATCTGGGTTGGTTTGAAGGATTTGTCAAAAAAATGTGTGACCTTGACCATAATTCCAACCAATCCTACTATTAACATGCAAAGGATGGTGGAGGGCCTATCAGGGATTAAACTGTATTTTTCATAATTTTCACTAATAATGTTTGGGTGTAATATACACCCAAAGACGAGTGCTCAATTGCTAAGAGTCATTGATGGAGAGGAAGACAAGCAGGCTTGTCTGCAGAATTTGCAGGCAAATTGTGCTGCGTTATATAGGTAACACCCAAAGAGAAGAGCTCCATTGCTAATTGTAATTGCTGAAATAGAAATAATAGGGCTGACAGTCTTGGTCTAAATCTGCAGTTACATTTTTTTGTACCATAGCTCACTGCAAAACTGGAGAGGTGTCAGGGTTTAGTGATAATCTTCCTCCAACAATACTAATTCATCCCAATATCATAGAAGTCTGTGTAGTATGATGTATTTGCTGATAATGGCCTTCCAAAGGGAATGACTAGTTGATTTTAGGGCAGAGCTGTCACGATTTTTGGGCAATTCTTTTACAGCACAGCAAATATCAAAATGTTTAGCGGACTCATCTGCATCACCACTGGGTGTCTTGGGAAAGCAATTTCTTTTACAACAAGCAGTTGCCAGAGAAACTGAAGGAGAAGACGTCCCAACAAGATGTTGATAAGTCTGGGATCCTTGCAAAGAAAATTAAGTATTTCATCTACAATTAAAATATAGTTAGCACATTTACTTTGTTTCATTGCACACTATAATTTTATGTAGCACCTTTTCAAAATCTATTATTAAGGCAATCACTTGACTCAAGCTAACCGTGTCTGCACTTTCTTCACAGGTAACTACTTCGCTGGACTAAAGTATATTCCCCTCAAATGCTAGTCTTCTTGCAGCTGCTGCATTCTCCTACATGCTGTTGCAGAAACCAGAAATTGACCCTAAATGTATATGGACACAAACAGCATCTCCTGCATGTCATTTTTCAAAAGTTCTGTAACACCAAGTTGATAGTGTGTGCAAAACAGGAAATGTGATGGAATTCAACCCCGCTGTAATGCTGGACCAATATTGGGGTCGTAATCAGAAATTACATATCCTCAGGAGACTCCAACCAGGATTAGCCATCTTTCAATGACATCCCTTAGTTTTTGGAACAGTTTGTCAGCTGTATGCCTCTTAGTGAAGCTGCTGATACACAGAGTAGCCTACTTCTCAAAAATGTGATGTACCTGGGTACATGCTGCTGCTGTCCATGCTGGGGAAGGCTAATGACCAACCCAGTGGGCTTTCACAGTCATATAATCTTTTGTTTGCCCAGTTACGTTTGTACACATATCTGTGTTTAAGTGTACAGTGGGTAGAATACCATTTTGTCACCCAATAATGACATTTTTAGGATCTTTTCGCTACAGGAGAGAATTAGCTTTTCTAGTAAAATGGTATAGTGATGACATTTGCTAACAGGGACATAACACCTCAATTAAATGTCTTAAACCAACTGTATTAATAGTGGACATTGGACGCAGATCTAACACTAGCATAGTACCCAGGGCGTCTGTGATCCGCTTTGCGACTGGGTGACAGGTTTCATTCTTGCTTCCTCTTGCAGAGGATTGTTTAACTGCCAATTGTTGGGGGGGAAGATTGCAGGTGCTGGGATGTAGATGAGAGAAGGGAAGTAGATTATGCTGGAATGCTTGTTGTTGTTTTTTTTTTAACCGAAGTTTCTGATTTTCCCAACAGTTTTCCACTAACTCGCTGAAAAATGACGAAACATGGATGAGAATCCCAGATGGTTAAGGTCCCTACCTCTACTGAGTGTGGCTTTAAAAATGCTACAAATGGATAGACAACTCTTGCCAGGATTCGTGTAAAAATAATTCCACACTTAAGAAGTGGATTTTTGGTCTTATGCCCAGGCATGACAATGGCCTTTTTGTTATCACTGGCAAGAACTGCAACAATTTTTCTTTTCAAGTGTATGAAAATCATATTGTGACATAGGAGGTGTTCAAAATTGAATAAAAAATGACTGGAAATTAGTGTTACTGAGGTTAATAATAATGTAGCTACAAAATAATACCTAAATTATGTTATTTTAGCACCAATAAATGTAATTTTTATAACAAATTGCAAAACAAAACCAAAACCAAAACACGCAATGGCGGTTTTGCAAAACCAAAACCAAAACACAACGGTAATCCAGATCCAAAACCGAATCCAAAACCAAAACACGGGGGTCAGTGACCATCTCTACTCCTAAGTAATTCAATGAATCAGGATTTAAAGGAAATAGCAGGAGCTCTGTAGAATCACATCCAGACAGCTCCAAGGCTAAGCCACTCCACACACATCCATAGATAATAGGTGTGAGGTGAACACAACAATTTCAGTGTGCAATGTTAAAACTACAGCAGCACATTACTGTTTCGGCTAGTACATTTATATCCATAAAGGGCATCTTCTGCTCTACTTTACAAATCTTATGAAATTCTGACAACCAGCTCTATCCGACTTAATATGCAGAAGTAAAGACCAAGTTACCAGAATGCACAAAGTGCAATATGTGGCATTCTACATTTCAGTGGTAGGAAAGTAAAAAGGATTACGTAAATTAGTTTTTATATATTAATAATTGTATCCATAGTTACTAGATCCAATATAATAATCGCAGCACCAGAACTATTTAGAAAAAAGTGGAGGACACATTGCTCCTTTCTCCATTTAGATGTTAATGGATGGAACACACATTACAAGAACTAAAAAAGAGTCCAACTTCAGTTGTAGAGACTAACATTGATATAATATGCACTTTTCTGTATATTTATGTGGGTTTTGTTTGTATTTTATGATGTGTTCAACCTTAAAAATAATGATATGATCATACTTGCCAACTCTCCCGGAAAGTCCGGGAGACTCCCGAAATTTGGGTCAGTCTCCCGGGCTCCCGTGTGAGCTGGCTTTTCTCCCGCATCCCAGGTTTCGCGATTCTCTGTGATTCACGCCATTTTGGAGGGCGGGAGATGGCTGGGCGAGACCAATCGCGATTAGTCTCACCCCGTCCCCTCCCGCCTTTCAGTCACGCCCCTCAAGTTTCCGAGAGTTGGCAAGTATGGATAAGATGTGTACATAGATTTTCGCTTTGTAAGCAATGTTTTCAAATGTTTTGTGAAAACCAAAATGCTCAAGCAGCTGAAAGGCCATAGTCAATGTGCATTTCCATGTGCTTACTGTACTCTACTTACAAATGAACAAGTCCCAGTCTTGAAGAGCAAAATTAGGAGGCGTCAGATACCCAAACAGCTCAAAACAGTGGCACATGGTGTATGCCTGCTCGGTGATTTTGTGTGAGTCATTTAATTATGATTCACAAATGGCCAACCCTAAATCTGCTCATAGTGTGTGAATGAATGAATTATTGTTGATGATATGATGCAGAGAAAGTATAACTTTTTTCATTTTAGTCTCTGTCCCTATCACTTTAGAACATTGGTGCTTTATCTTTTAAGAGCTGAAAGTTGCATCATTCACACTGCTGAAGATGTAAATTGGGTATAAAGATTCCCAAACGAATCAACCAGCTAATTGTTATATGTTGTTAAAACTTACTTTCAACTCTCCACTTTATAACCTATAACAAAATAAGCATAGTTAAGTTGTGCAGTCTGGTTTTATTATATTTGATTAGATGCCTTTTTATTAAAATAATAAAAAAAAATTGTGCTACTGTTATCCCTGCTTGTAAAATACTGTTTGGAGATTAAAACTGATGTTTAATACACACAGACCTGCAGATCTGCCGACGGCTGGATTGATTTGCATATATCATATTGCTAAATAATTCAGACTAAATAGATTAACTTGCTATGTTGCTGGCAAAACTCCTTTTGAAATTTACTATGCTACTTAGCTAACTTAAGCGATGACTAAACTGGCATTTCCTAGGCAGTCACAATAATATGGTATGACTGATTAACTGTGCTGCTCCCAGAGACATTCTTAATGCTGTCAAAAGACATATAGTACTACATGTTGACAATTGTCAAATTTGAGGAATCCTATAAAAATGTTTCTGTGTGAAAACTGAAGCACATTAAACACAATATACTAGGAAATACAGAGCAAAAATTACAAAAACAAATGTGTCCAAATTATCAATTATAGTATACTTCCCAAAATTTAGCATCCCAAAGGAGGGTCAAAATAAGCCCTGTCCTATCCCACTCAAACTCCGCCCACAAGTGGGACATTTGTGTAAAATTCCACCCACTTCTATGCTAAATCCCATCCCTTTTGCGCTCTGCAAATCGGATTGTCCTGCCAAATCGAGACACTCGGGAGACATGTATAGGGGTACAGTGGTATGTAGAAGGGGATACATTAGGAGTAGAGAATATATTTTGATGGGGTACAGGGGGATTTGGCAGGGTGTGGTAAACATTAGGGATACAGTACATATTTATTAGGAGAATAGGGGGATATAATAGGGGTACAGGGGTATGTAGAAGTGGGTGGAGTACATTAGGGACACAGAACATATTTATTAGGAGTATATGGGGTACAGGGGTATGTAGTATTGGATACATTAGGACTACAGAATATATTTAGTAGGGGTACAGAATGAGTTGTACAGGGGGATTACAGCAGGGGGTGGAATACATTGGGGGTACCGAATATATTTAGATGGGGTACAGGGGGATATAGCAGGGGTAGGATACATTGGGGGGACATAATATATTTAGATGGGGTACAGGGATGATATAGCAGGGGGGTGGGATACATTGGGGGTAGAGAATATATTTAGATGGGGACCAGGGGGATATAGCAGGGGGTGGAATACATTGTGGGTACAGGCAGAGAGCAGGAGTCCCTGTGCAGGACTACATCTCCCGGCATGCTCTGTGGCGTGGGTCAGAAGTGGCGCAGATTGACGGGTGGGCGGACCAGTGAGCGTGCTCAGTGTTGGAGGGTGCAGCAGCAGTGACAATACAGCAAGATGGTGCTGGAAAGTACTATGGTGTAGTGAGTGCTCCACCCAATGGGAGAGGGGCACCCGTAGGGGGGGGGGGGGTGTCAGTGTTTACAGGTCTTATCGGGATAAACTATAAGACTGGTGAGACAGCGGGACAGTCCATTGAAATTAGGACTGTCCTGCTGGAATCAGGACAGTTGAGAGGCATGATTATAGCGACACTGAGCCTCATGGTTTGCATAGACCACAATGTCCAGTACAGAATGAGTAGTGAGAAAAATAAGCACATGATTACAAGATAAAATAATAAAAACAAATTAACAAAATTTAATTTTTCATTTCTGGTCCCTAAAAATTGCTTTACATGACTTCTAAATCCTGTTTGGCAAAAATAGGTGTATCTTTGTGGGAGAAGGCACAGTCATTTATATTTGGCAAATACACTTAAACATTGCACCAACCCTGAGCTCGAGATCTGGGGGTAAACATATTAACCTTCGATTTTAGCAAATGGCAGATATTCGGTGACTTTGCCAGCAAAATTTAAAACTGTAATGTATTTAAAGGCAAAACTAGCCTTTAAAAAGTTCAAGTTTTAAATTTGGACGGCAAACGCACTGAATATTGGAGGTTAATATATTTACCCCCTCATCTCATGCTATATCATAGAGTGCACTCCCAATTATAATGTGATGCACTGCCATTTACACACTCCAGTTAAACTCTGAAAAAGTTAAATTAGCTTCTAAGCCAAAACACATAAAAGTGACACATACAATAGAGACTATTGCCAGTGTCTGTTCACTCTCATGATTAATTTAAGGCATAATTGAGGCAAAACTGAGCAGTATTTTTGGAGAAAAAGGAAAAGTTTAATTAATCAAAAGTGGTAGTTGTAATGTGATAGCATTGAAGTTTGATGTGCTGTTCACATATTTGCACAATGCCCACCCCTTCTCCCTTGCAAATGTAGGCATACTTCCAGGGCCGTCTCTTCCATTGGGCACGATGGGCAGGTGCCCGGGGGTCCTGCAGGCAAGGGGGGCCCGTCCGAATCCTAAAAAAAAAAATTATTATTTTTTTTTTTTAAAATACTTACCTTGCGGTCACATCAATGGTGATCCGGCTCTCTCCCTGGTCCCCTCTTCCGTGCTGTGGTTGCAGTGAATGCTGGGCGTGATGTCACGCCCAGCATTCACTGCAACCACAGCACGGAAGAGGGCAGAAGAGACTCAGCGGCACGGAAAAAAGAAGAGGATCGGACTTAAGGTAAGTTAAGGGGGCCCCTATATATATATATATATATATATATATATATTTTTTTTTTAGGGGCCCGGTACACTGCATTGCTCGGGGGCCCATAAAGTAGTTAAGGTGGCCCTGCATACTTCTAGTTTGCAAAGGCATGTCCTGAGAGTGGAAAGTAAGCATGTACATTAAAATGTGTTCGGCTTACCATTTTAGGTTCATCAATTCAAAGCAAGGCGTTTTACAGTGCATTTCAGTACACTTTGTAAAAGTGCTCCCATGTGTACAGCTGGTTTTGCAAAAAATAAAATCTAACTAAAGTCTCCATCTCAATTCAGGCTACAAAGTTTGCCTCATATGACCAAAATAAACTAAAATACTAAAAATGCATAAAAAACTTTTTTCTTTCTATTTTGCAGTTTTGTATGAAAAAGCAATAATTATTTAAGTACTTGGATAAGTGAGACAGATTACTAGATTATTGTTGTGCAGTTGAGTAATGGTATAAAAAGAAAGGGCCAAAGCCATGGAAGAGGGTACACTTTGAGTTCCATGAGCAAAGCATAATTTTTACCATTATATTTTTTCATGTTTCTGGCTAATAGCATACATGAAACTAGTTCCAAATCTTTTTCCTTCTATCTATTGGACAGGAGAATAAATGAACTGAACTATTTAAAGTGCTTTTTGATTACTATGTGGTATTGTTCTGTATACAAACTCACTTAGGAAAGCCTGTGCCCTTTCATGGTTGGCAGATTATATTAAATATCTTGGGACTCAAGCTAAGTATTTCATTTGTTTGGCTTGAAATACACTTTCTGTACTGCACATTCACGCATAAAAGTGGTACCCAAATGTTAAAGTAGTACCTATAAGTTGTAAACATATATGAAGGTTTGGTCGCATCTGATATTGGAGTGGTTGAATGGAGGAGAAAGGATCAGTATAACTGAGCATGAGTACAGTAAGAGTGTGTTCATATAGTTGCAGCTGAGACAGACCTGTCTGAAGACGCATATACTCTTGTCAGGCTCTTGTGTGAGCTTCAGGGCTGGTGCAATGATGATGGTGATTATCAGAACCACTAGCTAAACATTTCTGAGTGGATGATTGCGGAAAGACCTCTGACAGCTTATAGAACTTCCTTTTTTTGACTCACCTTGTTGTAGTTATGACAATAGCTTTTACAATAAGGCTTTATGGCAAAGCAAACTAACTTAATAAATCAAAACTATTTATTTTATTGTTCATATTTGAGTTTTTAAGTATTTAAGTCTCTGTACCTATTTATGCTCAGGGCAACAAAATGCCTAAAATATTAGCCTCATATGGAATATAGCAAAGTAAGATATCTTCCTAAGACACTGATATGTTCTAATTATGTTTCATATGCATCTGTGTGTAAAATTATTAACAGTTTATTGATTATTATAATGCTGGTATGTTAATGAGGAAAGATGAAATAGTCTATAGATTTCATCCCTAGAACTGGTATTACACCAAAGAAGCAACCCAGGTCATAAAAGTCAATTAGCATTTCCACCACATCTCTGTCAGTGTTCACATAGGGAGGAGGGTGTAACAGATACTGGATTACTATTACTAATCTTGATTAGCGCTGGTTTACCTGAGGTGCGGAGTCTAACGATCTCCCCGGTGTTCACCAAGAACCGCCGTAAGGCGGGGTGGGCTTCGCTGCCAGGAGTCGCAGGTTGCAGTCCTCAGGTTTGCCCCAAGATGTAGTGCAGCGGAGTGGAGCGGAAGATGCGGAGTCAATCAAGCCGGGGTCGGTACACGGGTCACAAGAGTAGAGGGATAGTCAGCAAGCCGGGTCGGTACACAGGGGTTGGAGAGCCAGGATAGTCTAACAAGCAGAGATCAGAACATAGGATAACACAGGAGACTGGAAGACTCAGCAATCCACGAAGCACAGGAGCCAGGAACAGGTAAGTGGTAACTTGTTGCTCTGACAAGGCTGCAGTGTCCAGGTGAGCTTAATATAGTCTGTGGATAGTAAAAGCCGCCTCCCAGCCACGATCATGTGACCACCCAAACCAGGAAGTGCTGCTGTACACAGAGACAGGAAAATCAACAGCATGAAAGCAAGTAAGTTTGTGACAGTACCCCCTATCTTAAGGGTGGACTCCGGACACCTAACAGGGTTTTAGGTGAAATTTTTTATGCAATAGTTAGAGTAGACGGGGAGCGTGCAGATCAGTGGCTTTTACCCAGGAGCGCTCCTCAGGGCCATAACCCTTCCAATCCACCAAGAACTGTATGGAACCTTGAACTTTGCGAGAATCCAGAATAGTCTTAATCTCATATTCTACTTGATCCTGGTCTACAATAGGAGGAGGAACTCTTTATTTAGAGGAGAATTTGTTGGTTACCATTGGTTTTAACAAGGAGACATGAAAGACATTTGGAATGCGTAGGGAAGGAGGCAGACTCAATCTGAAAGCTACTGGATTGATGACCTCAGAAATAGCGAATGGGCCAATAAACTTGGGAGCAAATTTCTTACTGGGAACCTTTAAACGAATGTTTTGAGTGGATAGCCATACCCTGTCACTGAAAAGCTTGGGCTTACTCTCCTCATCTTATCATAAGATTTCTTGGAACGAATGGTTGCTCTCTTTAAATTCCTCTTGGTTTGTTCCCAAATAGAAGAGAAGTTACGAAACAATGAGTCCACTGCCGGAACTTCGGAAGGTGTAATTTGAGAGAAGGTGGGTAATTTAGGATGGCAGCCATAAAGAACAAAAAAGGGGGAGTTAGAGAGGGCCTCATGAAAATGATTGTTATGGGCGAACTCGGCCCAAGGGAGAAGATCCACCCAGTTATCTTGATTACTTGAGATAAATATTATTAAGAATTTTTCTAATTCTTATTTGGTTCTCTCCGTAGACCCGTTGGACTGGGGATGATATGCGGAGGAAAAATCAAGCTTAATTCCGGACTTACTGCAGAAGGACCTCCAAAATTTTGATATTAACTGTGATCCACGATCGGAAACAATATGTTGAGGACAGCCATGGAGGCGAAATATTTCTTTAATAAAAATATCGGCTAAGGAGGAGGAAGAGGGAAGACCTTTAAGAGCAATAAAGTGGGCTGTTTTAGAGAAGCGATCCGTGACCACTAGCACCACAGTTTAGAATTTGGAAGGTGGAAGGTCTGTGATAAAGTCCATCGAGATCTGTGACCACGGGTATTCAAGAATGGGTAATGGGAGCAAACATCCATAAGGTCTTTTCCTTGAGGTCTTGTGTTGAGCACATTTGGAACAAGCAGAAACAAATCTCTTCACATCTTCTAGTAAAGAAGGCCACCAGTAACTTCGGGACAACAAGTCCCAGGTTTTGCGGATGCCGGCGTTCCCAGCGAAGAGAGAGCGATGAGCCTAGCTGAGGAGTTGAGTGCGTAGACGTGGCAAGATGAATGTTTTGCCCGGAGGACAACCCTTGTTAAGGTGTGCAGTTGCCAAAACTCGACAGGGGTCTGCAATGAATTTATTGTCCTCCAAAGGTTCCATATCAGCTGGATCAAAAGAGCGAGATAAGGCGTCCACCTTCATGTTCTTGGATCCAGAGTGAAAGGTGATGTTAACATCAAAATGTGAGAAGAATAAGAACTAACTTGCTTGTCGAGGGTTTAGACAACGGGCAGTACGTAAGTATAGTAAATTCTTGTGATCGATATATATGGTGATTGGAAATCGTGCCCCCTTCTAGTAGATGTCTCCATTCGGAGAGAGAGCCAACTTGATGGCCAGGAGCTCCTTGTCGCCAATCCCATAATTCCTTTCCGCAGGTAACAAGTGTCAGGAAAAGAATCCGCAAAGATGAAGTTTTCCAGAAGGGCTCCGTTGTGAAAGTACGGCTCCAGTACCAACGGAAGACGCATCTACCTCCAGGATAAAAGGACGTGAACAATCAGGCTGTTGCAGAATGGGTGCAGATGAGAAGAGAGACTTTAATGATATGAAGGCTTGGATAGCCTCAGTGGACCATACGCTAGCATCAGCAGATTTACAGGTCAATGCAGTGAAGGGAGCCACCAGAGAAGAATAATCTTTGATGAACTGATGATAGTAATTGGAGAATCCTAGGAAGCGTTGGGTAGCCTTAAGACCTGAAGGTTGAGGCCAGTCAAGTATGGCTTTCAGTTTGGTGGGATCCATCTGCAGTCCGGTGCCAGAAATAATATATCCCAGGAAAGGAATTTGTTTCTGCTCGAAGGTGCATTTCTCTAATTTGCAGCATAGATGATTTTTTCGGACCGAGAGAAAACCTCTAATACATGACTGCGATGAGATAATAGATCTTGAGAAAAGATGAGGATGTCGTCAAAGTAGATGACTACGGATTGATACAGGAGATCTTGAAAGAGCTCATTCATAAAGCCCTGAAAGATAGCCGGGGCATTACATAACCCGAATTACATGACCAGGTATTCAAAGTGGCCGTTTCGGGTGTTGAACGCTGTTTTCCATTCATCCCCCTCCTTAATGTGTATGAGATTATAGGCTCCTCTAAGATCTAGTTTAGAGAAGATGTTTTCACCCTTAATACGGTCGAACAATTCAGAAATCAATGGCAGAGGATACCGATTTTTAATGGTAATGGCATTCAGGCCTCTGTAATCTATGCAAGGGCGGAGACCCTCATCTTTCTTTTTTTACGAAGAAGAAGCCAGCCCCAGCTGGGGAGGGAGACTTACGGATGAAGCCCCTTTTTAGATTTTCTTGGACGTACTCCTCCATAGCCTTAGACTCCGGAAGAGAAAGGGGGTTAGCACGGCCCCTGGGAATAGGTTTACCAGGTATAAGATCAATGCCACAATCCCAGATTCTGTGAGGAGGAAGTCTTGTGGCCTCTTGTTGACAAAAAATGTCAGAGAAGGGTTGGTATGGTTCAGGCAGAAGATACACTGGAAATGTTTGGGAACGTCTGGAAATGTCTGGAGGGACCACCTTCTGGAGACAATGAGAGAAGCAGAACTGTCCCCAGCACAATATGTGACCTGATTTCCAGTCTAGGGTGGGAGAATGGAGACGAAGCCATGGAAGTCCTAGGATGACTGGGTTGGTAGATTTCTGAATTACCAGAAAGGAAATCTTTTCCCAATGAAGCGCTCCGACCTGGAGAAGGAGGTGTATGGTGCGTACCAGGATGGACCCCTCAGGAATTCTTCCCCCATCAATGGCCAGCAGTGAGATGGGTTGTTCCAAGACTTATTTGGGAATGGAGAATCGTTTGACTACTGCTGCTGAGATGAAATTTCCTGCGGCTCCGGAGTCAAGAAGTGCAGACTGCGGGAAAGTATTATGTCTTAACTGAAGGGAAATAGGAATAGTAAGGCAATCATTACTACAAAGAACTGACTGACACTGAGAGAAGAGGCCCAATGATACAGCTCCCGAACTCGTTAGGCCCTGTCGTTTCCCGGACGTTTGGGACAAGAACTTAGAAGATGGCCACCTTCTCCACAATACAGACACAACTTGTTCCGAAATCTTCTCTCCCTCTCCTCGGCCGACAGGCGGGTCCTCCCCAGTTGCATAGGTCCTTCGGCATGAAGAACAGGTGTTTGGAAGTTGGGAGCCAAGCAAATCATACTGCGCTGAGATTGTTCTTTCTCGGAACTACGCTCCTTAAAACGCAAATCAACCTTGACACAGAGGGAGATGATATCATCCAGAGACGTATGGAGTTCCAGAGATACCAGCTCGTCTTTGATCTGGTCTGAAAGGCCCTACCAGAATGTAGCCACTAAAGCCTCGTCATTCCAGCAAAGTTCAGAGGCCATTGTTCTGAAGTGGAATGCATACTGTCCCACAGACTGGTTTCCTTGGCGAAGACGTAATAAGCTGGTAGTGGCATTAGATACCCTTCCTGGCTCGTCAAATATCTTCTTGAAAGTGGACAAAAAAGTGTTGAAGTTATACAGAATGGGATCATTCCTCTCCCATAAAGGGGAAGCCCATGCTAACGCTTGACCGGATAATAGTGAAATCACATAGGCCACTTTAGCTTTTTCGGAAGGGAAGTTACTTGGCAACAGCTCACATTGTATGGAGCATTGATTTAAAAATCCTCTACAATATTTGGGGTCCCCATCAAACTTAGGTGGGTTAGGTATCCGTAACAGCGAGCAAGAAGCTGCCGCTACGGGCGGTGGTTCTGGGGCTGCAACCGCCGGCGCAGGTGGTCCGCTAGCCACCAAGGTGTTCTGGACATCATCCAACCGAGTAGATAAACTATTGAGGGATTTTGAAAGTTGCTCTTGGTTAGCCTCTTGCTTATCCATCCTTCCCACTAAATGCTCCAACAGATATTTTGCCGCTGAATCCATGGTCAGAGCAAACTGTAACAGATACCGCATTACTATTACTAATCTTGATTAGCACTGGCTTACCTGAGGTGCGGAGTCTAACGATCTCCCTGGTGTTCACCAAGAACCGCCGCAAGGCGGGGTGGGCTCCGCTGCCAGGAGTCGCAGGTCACGGTCCTCAGGTTCGCCCCAAGATGTAGTGCAGCGGAGTGAACCGGAAGATGCGGAGTCAATCAAGCCGGATCGGTACACAGAAATGGAGGCAGGCAGAATCAGGAGGCAACACGGAGTCAAACAAGCCGGGGTCGGTACACGGGTCACAAGAACAGAGGGATGGTCAGCAAGCCGGGTCTGTTCACAGGGGTTGGAGAGCCAGGATAGTCTAACAAGCAGAGATCAGAACACAGGAAGACACAGGAGACTGGAAGACTCAGCAATCCACGAAGCACAGGAGCTAGGAACAGGTAAGTGGTAACTTGTTGCTCTGACAAGGCTGAGCTTAATATAGTCTGTGGATAGTAAAAGCCGCCTCCCAGCCACGATCATGTGACCACCCAAACCAGGAAGTGCTGCTGTACACAGAGACAGGAAAATCAGCAGTATGAAAGCAAGTAAGCTTGTGACAGAGGGCTAGTGTGGGCAGAAGGAAATTGTTACGACTATGTTTTGTTTTGTATGTGGCAGCAGTACCTTTATTCCTCCAGATTTGCTGCTGTTCTGCTCCTGAGCTTGCAACATGCCTGAAGGGGTTAACTTCCTTGCCTAGTTAGAACTGCACCTGGCTTACAGCTTCTAATAGCTGCCTCAACTTGTGCTCAGTGCAGTTCATCCATGTATACCTGGCTGCTGCTTGTGTCTCCCTATTCCAGTTTGGTTCTGCTGCTACTTGATCGCCCATTGTGACCTTGTCCTGTTTACCGTTGATGCTTGTTTGCTTTTGACCCCCGAACTCTGCCTGAATACTGGATACTGTTTGAACTCTCGTTGCCCTAGACCTTGGCCTAATTACCGGACTATGCTAGTTGCTTGTGACCCTGTACTCTTCCTGGACTATGGTTTTGCTTGTACTTGTGTTGCCAGACCTCTGCCTGTTCCTTGAACTCTACTCCTTTGTTTGCTTCCCTGGACAGACTCTTGCTGTCACCCGCCGGGGAATCGGTCAGCTCACCCGACCGCCTGCAAACTTACCTGACTCTGGCGGTGCGCTCTGTCCCGGGTGCCGCCATCTTGGATTCGGGTCTTCGCATGCGCAGACCCGCAACTTATGAAATCTATGACGGCCTTGCTATTGGGCAAACCTGGCACCTAATATAAAAGGCACTTCCTCCAAACCCTCAGTGCCTGTTCCTCATTTGCCTTTTGGTGCCTAGACGTGGCTACTCTGATTCTATTGTACTCGTCTGCAAAGCTGACACTCCAATCAGGAACCGACTATTCAATTGTACTCGTCTGCAAAGCTGACACTCCACTCAGGTACCGACTATTCTACTTTATTCGTCTGCAAGGCTGACACTTCTATACAGTTCCTTCTACTCTCCTGCCTTTCCAAGAGGGTCTCGCTCAGTACTCTGGCAGGGGTTGCGACCTGCGAGCAGACGCAGCTAAGACCATACTGCTTTGCGGCAGTTCCTGGTGAACACCATCTGCTCGTTAGACTCCGCGCCCTGTTAGTGTAACGCTAAACTGTGCAAATCCTAGGATTCGCATCGTAAAGACCCAGGATCACTTAAGACCGTGACACTTGCTTCCTGGCATTGGGTAACTCACCATTCTTATCCCTGCATTTAAACTGTATTTGCATTCACTGGAACCTGTTATTTCTGTGAAGATTTCCTGCCATTAATCACACCTGTTCATAACTGTGTTTGGAGTATAGCTGTTAATCCTGCTTTCCGAAATCTGCATATTCTCAGAACAGGATCCTTGTCCTATATTTTTGCCTGAATAAAGACATTTGGTTTCATACTTCTGTTGCTGCTTTGTGAATGCACTAGGAATCATAACAGAAATGCTTAAAATATAATGCATTAATTTGAGGAACTATCATTTTCTTGGAGGTCAATCTATTTTTGAGGATATTATCATGTTGATTTATGCTTTCTCCAGCAAATATACTATATAAAATTGCTGAGTTATTTTCTTTTTCTGTATTCTTCATTTTTTAACAACCTCCTTTGCATAATTGTATATTAGTGTGCGTCATTTTTATATCTTTTTAGATAATAAGCATAGCATTTTTGTCATATTAAACTCCACTTAATAACCTTCTGTTTTTATATTCTTAAGGGGTTCACATGGCTTAGATATTATAAACACTACTTTACTGAAATACAGGGAATTGTTTGATTTACCATAACTCTAGTGAATTTAAGTTCTATTGTAATGAGATAGAGGTCTGGGAGAACCAAATAGCTTCCACAAAGTGCAAGTGGTTAAGAGGTTATAATGGGATTAAACATTTGTTACCCACACATAACACAGACTCAGGTGAACTCTTTATGTGTAATGTGATTTGGCGCCCGTTTATTAGTGTGACTTTCTTAAATAATGTTAATATTTTTTAAATTAAATCAAATAGCTTATGCATGTGACACAATTAAAACAAATGTTTCTGATAAGCACATTTATATTACAATTGTATCTGGCTTTTCAATTGTGTATGATTAGTATACTGCAATCGACACTTTTACAATTAGTTCTATAATTTTTAATGACATTTTATCAGTACTCTTTTATTTATGTTTTTTTTATCACCTCAGAACTTTTGTGGTTTGTAAAAACAAAATTTACAAGATTCCTACATATATTTTTGTTGTATGTTACAAATACAATGCAAGTGTTATTTTACTTAATCCTTTCTAATTTATTTGTAATGGTTTAAAAAATTTAAACTATAATGATTTCTTCTTCTTTTTTTTTTAATTCTTGGCCCAACAGCTCAGCTGTTTAACTTTGGTGGTGTCACCTTCACCGACTGCAATAACAACAAAGGCACAAGAAGTGTTTCCATGGGTCAATCATAAGCCTTTTTAGGATGCTTGACACAGAGGCTAGAACCAGATTCGGGCCCCTACCTCATGTCATCCTGAACTCTGATTGTGCAATGTGTCTTTGAGCCTATAGTCGGCATCCACACAGAAATACCATCATAAAATGTTGACTGTATAACATTTCTGTTCATCTGGCTCATTCCAAACCACAATAGGTGTAGCCGTAGGTGTGTCATAGACTGCTTTTCGTCAGGTACCAAAACAGGTATTACAGTTCTTTCATTTTCTATTGGATGAGTTATACTTTTTTTCAAATAAAGCAGCAATTTTACTTTATTGGTCAATTTCTGTCATAGGAGCAGTGGATGCTACGCATGTATTAGCTACTCATCTATGTAGAAAATTAATCCATGCTTTGAAAGAGGAAAATTTTTAATTCCATCCAAGTCCAGGCTATATGTGATGTGTCAAATGTCCGTAGCCTTAGGGGCGTATTTAATTGTTAGCGTTAACGCTAACAAACGAGAGCTCAAAAAATCTTAGCGTTAATACGGTAATTACTCGCGGAATTTCAGCTCGCAGCAGGGAGCTGCGAGCTGAAATTTCGTGAGTAAACTACCATATTAACGCTTTTCGCGCGCAATATTACCGTATAAACAGTAATATTTTTTGAGCGCTCTGTTTTTAGCGTTAACGCTAACAATTGAATACGCCCCTTATTGTCAAATATCCTGGGAGTACTCATGACTCCTTAACTATGAGAGAATCAGCAAGTTGGCACAGATATTAATAGAGGCAAAGCAAACAAATGTGGCTATTTTTTTTTTTTTATTATATATATATATATATATATATATATATATATATATATATATATATATATATATATATATATATGTGACTTTTGTACTGTAAGTATTAATGTACATAGAGCACTATAGTTTCCACAAGGCTATATTTTTATCTAATTTTAACACTGAATCTATAATGTATTGAATGAGATTTTATAAATTTTTAATATAATAATTTTTGCCTCAGTTGGTTGGTCATGGAATCTGGTATGAAGACTCAGAATTAGTTTCCTATACTGACATTTTAGATTTGATAACCTAGGAGTCCATCAAGTGATTAGTAGTTATTTTTCTTTTTTTTAGTTGGTTCCTGGGGAAGCATCTTCAGGTTCTTCAGGCTCTACTACAGAAAAAATGTTTTCATTTGTTTGGGCCACTAAGGTAATTGCTCTTCAAAACAAAACCCATAGGGCAGTCAGACGTCACGTGTTGTGAAATTGGGACAAGACACTCCATTTGGCAACTTCAAAGATGTTAGAGCAACTTGAGGAAGCATCAGGATAAACTCCTTGCACACATGCAAAGGAATATTAGGAATCGCAATACCAGTTTTTTTTAAATACTTATTATTACTCTTTACAATATGTGAAATAGATCAAAATATTAGATTATTTGTTAATGTTATATTTTAAATCCTGAGTGAGGCCCCATCAACTCTCAAAATAAATGTTTTATTTGTTACATTTCTTTTCTTTGGTAAGATTTTAAAAATCCTAAACATATTTTAAAAAACCATTACAAATAGTTTTGAGATAACGTTTTATCAAGGATTATTTTGGCCACTATCCTTTTAAAGTTTTAACTATATGTTATGTAGCCATAAATAGATATGCACAATGTAAATGTTGGATCTTCTACTTTATTTGTTATAGGAGGTAAAGTTTGAAATTGGACATAAATGTGCATTGCAGCAAATGTTATTTTAAAAATAAATATTATTATAATTCACAAACAGTCTTTATATCCTATAGTTTGACATAATATGGCAATAGACTTGTGTCTCTTCATATACAAACTAATGATGAAATAATCTTTTTTTCAAATATGATGTTGTTAATGGCCAATGTGGTCAAAATGGTAATGTAAATGACCTTTGAAAAGATTATCCACAAACAGAAAATTAGCTTTCTGGAGCATCAAAAGTGTGAAATTTAATAAATAGAAAAAAATAATTGAATAAAAAACTACTAACGCTTTTTGTTCTTTTCTGTTTCAAAGAACAGTGATGTAAACAGTGGGTCGCCAATGAGGCCCAACCCTAGGAAGATGTGGCCCATGAGGCAAAGGAGGCTGATGAGGAGGTGACCAAGGAGGAAGAAAGACCTTAGGAGCAAATGGCTGTACAGGTGACTGACCTATCAATGTAGAAGCCCGATAGAAATAAATAAATTTAACATCTCTTTATAGTTAAATTCATAACAAAAGCATTATTTATGGATTAAAAGCATTTTGTGTAAATGAATATGACTATTGCTTAACCCACAGAAAAAAATGTATTTTCTTGAGGGAGTATAGATATAATATAGCTTATATTTAATTTATGTGTAGAAGCTTTTTAATTGTTTTTTAAAGGTTTTTTCTTTACAAATAATGGAACAGGAGGCTTAAACCAAACTGCCTGTTCCTTGCATGCACTAGGGTCCCCGCATATGCTCAGTAGAGCAGATCAGGAGCTGCAGGGAAATAAGTAACTCTTATCACTGTGGATTGCTTTTGCTACGGCAATAAAATAATGTTAAATTGTACTGATAAGTAATTTTTTATCACCAGAATAAGCAACAAAAATAAATTACAGTTAAATTCCAATAAGTACTGTATATCAATCTTGGTAAAATAATGAATAATATTTTTAAGCATTGACCATATGGTCCTTTATTGTCTATTTGTGGAACTAGTTCTTGTGTTGTGTATATTGCAGTATATCTTCATAATTTGTTCATCTCATCTTTCCTATTAAAGGTTTACCGTTGCTGTAGAATATAGAAAGAAAAAATGAAAAGCACTAGTTCCCTCTCTTTGGAGACCAGAGAATACAAAACCCTGCAAGATTCAAAATGTAACATGAAACAGGCAGCTTTTATGTATACTTTATAATGTTTTCAGCTACCAAGCTGGAAAACAAATCCAATGGAATATTAATGCAAAAAGCTTCAAAGCAAGAGTGTTTGCAAAGAGCTTAAGGGACGCAACTCTGTTTAAGGGCTGAACATTAAATTAAATTTGCAAAGTCTTATATACATCACATACATTAATATATATATATAATATATACATCACATACATTAATATATATATATATACATAATCTATCATGTCATTTCTGGAGAAAAACTTATATTCTAACTATTCCAATTTAGGTTAGAATAGTGTATGTATGTATGTATGTGTGTGTGTATATATATATATATATATATATATATATATATATAAGTTAACCTGTGCATGATACTCATGCATTCTAGTCAAATCAAGCTACTTAAGGTGTTAAAAAGGTTCTTGTCATAAATTTGGGCCATAGCCCAGGCCTCAACCACCAACCACTCCCCACTGTCACCCCCGACAACCACCAACCACTCCCAACTGTCACTTCTCCTTCAAGAAATATATATATATATATATATATTTTTTAAATCTTTATAAACACTTTTAACAATTAACAAATTAAATTAACAAATTAAAAACATCTTAGTATACCAACTTTCAGCCCTTTCTGAATTTTTTTTCCACACACACTAAGAATTTAGTATGTCAGTGTATAACTCCGCCCAGCAGGTGGCGCTGCAGCTTGATTTTATTTTTTACACACACACACACACACACACACACACACACACACACACAGACTAACACACGCCACTAGACATTTATATTATAGATCTATATATATATATACAAGTTAACCCGTGCATGATACTCATGCATTCTAGTCAAATCAAGCTACTTAAGGTGTTAAAAAGGTTCTTGTCATGCATTTGGGCCTAGCCCAGGCCTCCTCAGGGGCAGAGCGTTACTTTCCGATGCAAGTGCCCTTTTTTAACGTGGTTTTGTCCACATGTCACCACCTCATCATTCTTCTCTATCACCTCATTCTTCATCTTTATTGCCACATCCTTCATCAAGCTACTTAAGGTGTTAAAAACTCCCCACTGTCACCCCCCGGCAACCACCAACCACTCCCAACTGTCACTTCTCCTTCAAAAAATATATAGGTCAGTGTATAACTCTGCCCAGCAGGTGGCGCTGCAGCTTGTTTTTTTTTTCCACACACGCCACTAGGCATTTATATAGTAGATATATATATATATATATATATATATATATATATATATGTGTGTGTGTATATATATATATATATATATATATATATATCTATAATATAAAAGCCTAGCGGCGTGTGTTAGTCTGTGTGTGGGGAAAAAAACAAGCTGCAGCGCCACCTTCTGGGCGCAGTTATACACTGACCTACTAAATTCTTAGCATTATGTAATATATAAAAGTAAAAGCCTAGCGGCGTGTGTTAGTGTGTGTGTGTGTGTGTGTGTGGAAGAAAATATTTTCTCAGAAAGGGCTCATCCAATTGACCTGAAATTTGGTATACTGACATTATGTGACAAAAAAATTAGAAAAGTGAAGTCAGTTAACTTCCATCATCCCCCCTTCCCCCCGTGGGAGGGGTAGTAAAGGCTAAATTTACGAGTTGAGGGCTCAAACTCATTTTCGTGAGGTAATTTTACCTCATGAACACACATTAAAATGGGTGCTTGCGTCGGGAAGTAACGCTCTTCCCCTGAGGATGCCTGGGCTCGGCCCAAATACATGACAAGAACCTTTTTAAGACCTTAAGTAGCTTGATTTGACTAGAATGCATGAGTATCATGCACGGGTTAACTTGTGTGTGTGTGTGTGTATATATATATATATATATATATATATATACATATACTATTCTAACCTAAGTAGGAATAGTTAGAATATAGGTTCTTTCCCAGAAATGACATGAGCTTTACAGTACTATTATGTGACCCGATTTGTTGAATTTATTAGCCAACGTAAATATTTAATATGACAACAGTTCTTCATGATGTTGGAGTTCCCCTTTGAGTAATTGTATTACTTTTGTTGCACTGCAATGCTAGTATTGATGAGTTTATCTGGATATGATGCATAGCACTTCTAATAGGTCAAGTGGGGAACTGGCTGAGCCATTAGGCATCATGTGTGCCAATAGTGTGGCTCAACCATGGAAAAATTAGATTTGGAGATAGAGTTAAGTGAGAAACAGATGAACCAGGAAACTGAGACATAGTCAGGGACAATTTAAATGTTGAGCAGCCATCAAGCCATCAAGCAGAAGATGAAAGTAAAAGAAAATGAAACTGAGAAGACAACACCTATCTGAAATTTATTTTATATAATCAGAGTGAGTCATGTCAGTCTCTTAAAACAATTTGATAGTAGGGTCATCTTTTTCTTTACTTTAGCTTAACAGTATCCCTCTGTGACATGTCAGCAATTGTGTGTTCTTAAGCCCCTTAACTGCTGCTGTTATCTGTTTCTGTTGCTGTTTCCTTGTGTATAAGAGCTTCTTGCTTTCAATTAGTTTGAGCTGCAATGCATGTGTGCTAGCAGCATGTGCTAGGATTCTGTTGTTAGATGTCAGTTTCTGCTGTATTTCCTTGTGTATGAGAGCTTTCTGCATTCAATTAGGTTGAGCTACATTGCAGGTGTATTACCTGTATCATCCTGATTGATTGTCTGCACTAATTATGGCCTGAAATAACACTCCATCTTAGTCAGTGATAGCATTTTGCGCTTCTAGTGGTAGAGTCCTGGTTCCAGTTGTGCAGCTTCACTCAATCCAATTGAAGTGGTAAGAATTTGCATTGGCTTTTTGTAGTGCTTCCAGTGCTATTGCGCCCATTGTTCTGAGGGACTCTGGGTCTGTCTCAGAATACTTTGGACTATCTGAACTATGCTATACTGCTAATAGTACACTATGACATTTCTCTGTACCACATCTGTGGACTTGGGTTAACCTTCTGCTCTGATGTTAGCACTTTCTGTATCCTGTATTGCTGCCTGTTGATTGCAGAGCCATCTGCATGTGATTCTGAACCTGATAGTCTGCATCTGATACACTGCACATACTGTTACACGCTGACTCTTCACTTAAGTCTGGTACGAGTCCATTTGTTTTTGATGTTGGGATACAGTACATGATAAAATGATTTTATTATGGTGTTTTTAAATCATGTAAAATAAAAACTCTGATGATATTATACCAGATTCTTTCTGTATGCTTCTCTCGTTGTATATACTACGATTGGGCTTCATGTGACAACGGAATCAGGTGTGGTGTTTTATATCAATCAGTGGATCAATTTCACTGTGTAAGTGATTCAGTACATTTTTTCATTCACTCTACACGTGTGGTGTTTTAAGTAACCGTAACTTATACACGGTGAAGTGGATATATGTTTCTTTGGATAAGGGATTAAGGAAGATTGGTTTGTTTGTTAGTTGAAATACTAATTCGATATCCATTTATCCTCTTTTTTCTAATCTCCACAGATTGCAATATTTGGAGAGTTTATAAAAGACAAAATTAAGTCCTTCCATAGGACATCTGCTTCTTGATATCATCTGTAAAGAAGATTACGTGATTGGACTTATAAGAAGTGTTTGATTCACGTGGACATTTTATCGACTTTTCCACTCTGTGGTGAACTTGTTATATGCGCCTGTATATCTGTATTGTATTATTTGTGGTAATTGAATGTAGTGGCATTTATTGAGGTATTAGGCAGCTGTGACAGGGAGCGCTTTTTTGATCTTTCCCCTTTTTAAATGCTGTTTTGACTATTTTGAGTCCACTTTGAGATCTTTAGCTGCACCCATGTTTGCACTCAGAAATAAGAGACAGGAATAAATGAAAGATATGTTTAAAGATGGTAAAGATAATACATATAATCTCCTTGATGAGGATCTAGAAGGAGTAATGGATAAGATGGAGAAGTTATTGATTAAGGAGAATAAGATATGGTGGGAAACAGTTACTTTGGAAAAGTACATGGCTGATCAGATTATCCCACTAGGTCTTAAAATCAATAAACTTCCATCATTTGGGAATAATACAAGAAGTTTTGAACAGGAATGGTTAAAAATCTTAGATTGTTGTTCCTTTTCCCTGATTAAATTAATTATTGATGAACGAAGAAAAGAACTACGAAATCTAGAGGAGGAAATATAAATTTTAAAAACTCTTATTAGACCCTTTGAGGACTTAGAGGATTACCAGAGGTTTGAGAATAGAATAACAATTAAATTAATGAAGGAAGATAGATTAATTAGAATTAAAAAACAGTGCAAATTTTTGCACGATAAGAACAACTTAAGCAATGATGAGAACAGAAAAGATTCTCCTCAACCTATTAGGGACCAGTGGAAAGGAACTAGTAATGTCTCGTGATGTTTTAATATACGAAAGGGAGATTTATACCACAAGAAATATGATGAAGGTATTACCTATAGAAAATCACGTGATACACAAAATACCCCTAAGACTAGGTTGAATGATAGAAATTTTTATGGTAATCAGACCTTAAGAAAAAGAGACTTTGGATGGTCTAATAGAGAAACAGAATATGGTCCTAATAAGGGATTTAATGATTTTAGACCACGTGAAAAGAATAACTGGGAATCTCCTTTTCGAAGGAGAAGGAGCCCAGTGATAAGAAGAAGGAAAAATTCTTATTCCAGGAGATATGAGGGAAGAGAGAGTGAGAAGAAAGAGGATAACTTCAAAGAAGATTCTCTATCACATCAAGTCCAACCGACTACAAGTAGAGATAGACACATGAAAATGAGAGATGATTCTGCAGTTAGGGAAAAGAATGGTTCTTTTTTGGGACAAAGAGAAAGACGAAGGACAAGACACAAGTAAATAAAACATCTGTTCGTATTAAAAAGAGAGGAAAAAGAGGAGGAATAGAAAAGAGGAGGAAATTCTTCTTGAATAAAAAAACCATGTTAGAGAATGGAATGTCTAAACATGGAAGGGAAAATAATAGAGACATCCATTTGACTAAGATATACAATTTGAGTACTTATACTTTATCGAAAGAGGAGGAATCTGTCCTAAAAAAAGGTTTAAAATTCTCCCCAATATACAATCTGAAACCATTTAATTTTTTTTATTGATTTACAAAAATTCCTCAGAAAATTGACACTTTAAAAAGTTTTCTGCACAAAAAGAGAATAAAAAAGTAAGTCTAAAGAAGAAAAGTAATTTTAAGAAAAAGTCCACTTTTAATCCAACTTATTTAAGAAAAGGTCATATAGAAACCTTTGGAATATTGGTATTAGAAGAGGTGGAATCTTGGGACAATATGGCAAATAAAAGGAATAATTTAACTAAAGGGGAAAAACAAGCTTTAACATCTTTGAAGGCCAATGACGACATAGTTATAAAACCCTCGGATAAGGGGGGAGCCATTGTTATTATGGACAAATCGCAGAGATAAACCGACAATTAGTGGATGGACAGACCTATCTAAAATTAAGAGGAGATCCTACTATGAGAGTTATGAAAGATCTGAAGGCACTAGTCGAGAAATATCAGATACAAGGGACAATTGAGGAAGAGGTAGCGAAGTTTTTGATCCCTGATAATCCAACAGTACCTTCCATATATGTTCTCCCTAAAATCCATAAGAGTACCACCTCCCCCCCCAGAAGACCTATTGTGGCGGGGGTTAATTCCGTAACATCTAAACTTTCAATGTATATGGACCACATTTTACAACCCCATGTATCAAACGTCAGGTCACATCTTAAAGATACTCGTGATGTATTGACGGAACTCAAAAGTATTGAATGGCAAGATCAGTGGTTTATGGTCACAGCCGATGTATCTTCTTTATACACGATCATCAGGCATGAGCAAGGTCTTTTAGCCATACAGAATAAGTTAGAGGAGAGGAATGTAGATGAGGAAATGAGAAGCCTGTTATGTGAAAGCATCCAATTTATTTTAAACAATAATTATTTTTACTTTGAAGGTCAATTTTATTTACAGCAGATAGGAACGGCCATGGGCACCAGGTTCGCCCCGTGTTACGCTAACCTCTTTATGAGCGTGAGGGAGGATGTGTATATTTGGAAGGACGAGAGACGGGGAGCGAACCTGGTGTCCTGTGTGAGAGATATACATTTTATGAACTTCTTAAAGTAATGCATTTTGTATAATTACTGCTGAAAGAAGAATAATCTGCAGCTTGCAGATCATTCTCTATGAACTTTGCCTTACATTCTTTTCTCTTCGTCAACATGTCTCTTCTCAAGAATGTGCACATCCAGCAGCCTCTGTACCAGGAGCCCACGACCCCCACTTGAGGCCTACGTGACTGAGATAAAGACATATGCTTTACATCATGCCCACAAACTGCTGACATGGACAAGTTGCCTTGACAAACCTTGTATTCCTTATCTCCCTTTTTCTGTGTAACTATGTATAAATAAAGCTACTCTGACTTAGGGCTGGTCAGAACCAGATGCAGTTTCAGCCCAACATCTGAACTTTGTCTCTCTCTCTCAATCGATCGATACCCACAAGGTATAGCAGCCGGAGTTCAGGAGAAAGGACCCGTTTAGGTCATCTCTGACAGTTTCAGTGGGGGCTCGTACGCCGGGATCTCCAATACATCAGACCTCCCGACAACGGGGTTCTCCCTTTCCAGACAGACAGACGTTAATCCAGCGCTGGTGAGCAAAAAGCTTTATTTTTGCTCTTAGAGCTGTCTCTGTGGAGGGGGAATTATCCCGGCTCGAGGAACTGCAGTCTGATTGACGGAGATCCCTGAACTCTGGCAACAGATACTATTAAGAGTATCAAGGTACTTGTGTGTAATCTGTCTTGTATTGTTACATGTATTGATATATTGTCTTCTCTATGCCATACACCTGATACATCTATACACATGAATAACACCACAGAACTCAGTCAGATCACACAGTTGACCCTGCAAATAATCTTGATTGTATACGTGATTGTGTTTTTTTGTTGGATTTCAATGAAAGTAGTCAGGAACATTCAGAAAGGCAGACCCGCTGCAAACTTGTTGTAAGGCAAGACAGGAACAAATAAAAGTTTTCTCATTTAAAATATATTGGACCATAAGGTAATCCCATCATGGGAAATAAAGGGTCCAAGACAGGACAGAAATCCGAAAAGTACAGGGATCTAGACCCCATAGAATATATGCGAAAGCATAAAGGCAAGGATTTCACAAAAGGGATGAGAAAACTGTTCAAAGCTGCAGGGGTGTCTGAAAACCGGTACATTAAAGGTTCCATTTTGGAAACAACTAATTAAAGACAATGAGAAAACACTGAAAGAAAAAGGTTATTTTGACAGATGTGTTGCATGGTGTAAAATGTCAGAAGAATTAGAGAATGACAATGATTGCTGTGATATGTTACAGTTAACAAATTTAAGTGACACTGATGAAATAGAAAATGTATCACAAGCTAAATGATATAATGACTAAAACAATGAATCAAGTAGGTTGTGTACTAAAAATGTATGTTTAATGCTGCGCAGCTGAAGAGTGAGATGTGCCCCTCCCTTATTCTGTGTAAAAGATTTCAGTGTGTTGAGATAAGAAGCACGCTGTTTTTTTTTTATTATCTGAAAATGTATGTAACATTGCTTCAATATTTCAAGAGGGAAAAATATGTACGGAGTGCTGATTGATAGTAGCATGTTGAAGCAAATGTGTATTTAGTCTAATGCTGGGACTTGTAGTTCCACAGCAGTAGGCTGGAAGATAGCAGTTAATTTTTCTTTCTTTGTATGTGAGTTTTATCTCCTTCTTACTGTGTGTAAGGGAGATCCGTGTTTGTCTGTCTTGACCGTTTTACAAGAGACATGTTTCAAGGTTGAAAAAGCTGTACAGTTGTAAATGTAATGTTTTTGAAGAGATGCAAAAGAAGTTTTAAAGTCTTTGGCCCGTCACAAGACTGTAAATAATGTACATTATCACTATTACTGGTTTCAGAACAAAGTTGGCTGGGGTCCAACAAGCCGTTTCTATATTTGAACAAAGTAATTTTTTTTTTATTTTTTTTTTGAGAAAAATAGCTTTCTCTTTAATGAAGTTGAGAATTGTGGGAGTGAGCTTTACATGGAGAGATATTACAAGCTGTTTTTATCTGTGTAAAATGGCGCTGATAAATGTTCTCAGAAATCAGGAGGGTTTGTTATGCCCATAAAGAATTGTTACGAGATAAAATGTCGTCTGTGAGCGAGAATTGTGAATATATATTTGTACTGTAAACATGGAAATCACAGAATCTGGAAATATGTGTGAATATTTGGTTTACAAAGAGATGATGAGAAAGGAGTGGCTTTGAACACTCGACCAGGTCTCGTCACTTTGACATTCCCTGTTTGTGATATTGGGGACTGCCTCTTTGAGGAAATCAGTTTTTCATTGCATGGAACACATAGCGTCACAGTTAAGCTACAAAGAGAAACTTTTAAGCAAGTGTCGTATTAGCAGCTGTTCAATGTGAATTAATAACAATTACTGTAATTCCTAGTGAATAAATGTTAATCTTTATGCAAAAGTTTTTTCTTCACAGATCTCCAGAAAAAAGACCATTTAGGCAATCCAGATTGCATTGATCCAACTTCCAATGAATAGAAGTTGCAATATGTTTTGGTC
The DNA here is from genome assembly GCF_038048845.1 of Mixophyes fleayi. Taxonomy (NCBI): domain Eukaryota; kingdom Metazoa; phylum Chordata; class Amphibia; order Anura; family Limnodynastidae; genus Mixophyes; species Mixophyes fleayi. The sequence continues at coordinate 212,925,010 of NC_134403.1, read as the reverse complement.
AACAGCTGAACAAAAAGCAGCCTTTGAAATGATTAAAGAATTAATCACAAGTGCCCCAGCCCTTTAATTTGTTCTGCCATGAACAAAAAGGATATGCCCATGGGGTGTTAACGCAGGACCATGGGGGCAAACAAAGACCACTAGCATACTACTCCCAGAAGCTAGATTCTGTCATAATAGAGGCCCCAACATGTATAAAAGCAGTAGCAGCAGCCGCTGTATTACTACAAAAAGTTGCAGACATAGTGCTGGATCAACCTCTCACCATTCAGGTACCACACTCAGTCATGGAAATACTGAATCAAGCCAGAACAAAACACATCTCAGTGGCTAGATTAACTAAATATGAAGTAGCACTACTGACACCCTCAAACGTTACACTAAAAAGATGCACAGTTTTAAATCCAGCAACATTGTTCCCAAGTTGCATGGATATAAAAGAGGGGAGTAACAGTATAGATGCTGCAGACACAGACAGTAACAGTATAAATGCTGCAAACACAGACAGTACAGAAAGTGTTGCTGAAGACACAGACAATACAGAAAGTATTGAGGCTGTGACAAAGCAGGAAACACAACAAAAAAAATTTCTCTGTGATCATGACTGTCTAGCCTTAATGGATCTGGAAACTAAACCTCCTGGGGACGTTAAAGAGACACCTCTTAGCAACCCTGATTTACTCCTGTTTGTAGATGGGTCCAGGTACTAGGAGGAGGGCTCTCCCAAAACAGGTTATGCAGTTACAACAGAAACAGACATTGTACTCCAGCAACCCCTCCCACCAAGTCAATCTGCACAGCAAGCTGAATTAGAAGCACTTATAAGTGCATGTCAGTATGCAGAAGGGAGAACAGCTAACATTTACACTGACTCCAGATATGCCTTTGGGGTTGCACATGACTACCAAAGTATTTCGAAGAACAGACACTTTATGGCCTCTAATGGTAAACCCATTAAAAATGCAGAAATCATTTTGAGGTTGTTTGCTGCATTAGAACTGCCCAAGGAAGTGGTAGTCATAAAGGTAAAAGCACACACCAGAGAGCAGACTATGGAAGTAAGAGGAAACAGACTAGCAGACCAGGCTGCAAGAGCTGCAGCAGACTTACCGCTAGTACAACACTATTTAGTGTCCACCACACCCCCCACCCTCCCTATAGATCTGGAAATGCTAAAAATCCTCCAAAAGCAAGCAGCAGTATCTGAAAGAGAGGAGTGGAAAAATAGGGGGGCGGAACACATAGAGGGCATATGGGCCACAACAGACAGACACTGTCTCCCTAGAGTCCTTTTTCCTACACTGGCTGCTCTAGTGCATGGGCCTTCCCATGTCTCAAAAGATGCAATAATTAACACTGTATTCAGACACTGGATCGCGCCAGGCTTCAGCACAGCTGCCAGTAATCTGGTAAAGGCCTGCGCCATCTGTAACACACACAACCCTGGTCACACAGTAACAGTACCTCCCAGGGTGACACCTAAACCCCTCTACCCCTTTCAGCGCATACAGATAGATTACATTCAGCTACCCAAATGTGGAATATATGAATATGTCCTAGTAGCTACTGATCTATTCTCCAGTCTCTTCGGAAGCGTGGGCGGTATCCAAAGCCACAGCGAAAAATACAGCCAAGAAGCTGCTATCTGAGGTAGTATGTAGATACGGGGTTCCAGAGGTGATTGAATCAGACAGAGGTACTACTTTTACAGGAGAAGTGATGACATCTATCATGTCAGACTTGGGGATTGCTCAAGCATTCCATACCCACTACCACCCGCAGAGTAGTGGCAAGGTAGAAAGGCTAGATGGCACTCTCAAGCCCAAAATACAGAAAGCCATGAAAAGCACAGGGATGCCCTGGCTGCAATGCCTTCCCCTCGCCCTATACTCAGTCAGGACAACACCTAATAAGAAACACAGGCTGAGCCCCTATGAAATACTGTTTGGGGGGCTGCCAAAGACAGGGTGTTATTTTCCACAATCTCTAGTGAAACACCAAGGTGAACTGACTAGTTATGTGAAAGAACTACAGAAGTCCCTCACGAACATACATTCTCGAGTTTTCTCTTCAATCCCAGATCCAGAGGATTGCACTGGAACACATGCCCTGGTGCCAGGAGATTACGTCTTCGTAAAAAGTCATGTGAGGAGGTCTCTGGAACCACGGTTTGAGGGGCCATATCAAGTTCTGTTGACTACACCCACTTCTGTGAAACTTGAAGGGAAGGATCCTTGGATCCACGCCAGCCACTGCAAAAAGGCTACGGTGACCCAGGAAAAACCATGAAGGGGAGTAAGGTCCTTTTAAAAATTGTTCTTTTTCTATGTTTTCCTATAGCCTTTTCTAATTTAGAAGAGCCAGAGAATGTTATAGCACACTTGCACAACGCCATCAGTCAAATAACCAATACCAGCAACTGCTGGGTATGTTCTCGTACTCCTTCCATCAGTAAAAATATAGTCCTGGTTCCCATACCTTTGAGTAGTGAAGAGCTGACTAAAATAAGAGAGGTAGACTTCTCATGTGGACGCATGGTCAGCCACAAGTATAAAACCACCAGATACCCAGTAGTAAAACTAGGCACAAATGGAGTCAGACCAAAATACTGTTTCAATAAGGAGAATTTCAGGAAAGAAAATTTTGACCCCGATACGGTTAATGATGGCTGGTGGACATCAGCCTTCTCATGGTTAAATCCTAGCAATTGGGGCACAGGTATTTTCGCATGGATTTCAGGCATTTTAATATGGATAGCTAAGATATTCGCTTTATTGTTGTTACTATATGTCATTTTTAAACTAAGCTTATGTTTTTTCCAATGCTGTTTGAAAAGGTGCAAAAATGATCTCATTCTGAATAAAAAGTCTCTTAAAAGACATGTAAAGCCCAAACCGGTATCAGAGGTTTACCTTGTCCTCTCTGAGCTTTAAGGCCCTTTTATACTCTCCCCCCCTCAGTCTTTCCCATTTTATTTTTTATTATTTTTAAGAATTAGGTGTACATGAACCATAGACCTGATTGAATGTACCTTTACCATCCTCTAAGGGCCTATTAGAGGTTCCATTGAATTGAATGAAGTAGTTTGGGTGCAGGAGTGCTTCATGCACACCAAAAGGATAGGCAGGGCAATTATAAAAATGATAAAAAGAGGGGTTTATGTGAGAGATATACATTTTATGAACTTCTTAAAGTAATGCATTTTATATAATTACTGCTGAAAGAAGAATAATCTGCAGCTTGCAGTTTATTCTCTATGAACTTTGCCTTACATTCTTTTCTCTTCGTCAACATGTCTCTTCTCAAGAATGTGCACATCCAGCAGCCTCTGTACCAGGAGCCCACGACCCCCACTTGAGGCCTACGTGACTGAGATAAAGACATCTGATTTACATTATGCCCACAAACTGCTGACATGGACAAGTTGCCTTGACAAACCTTGTATTCCTTATCTCCCTTTTTCTGTGTAACTATGTATAAATAAAGCTACTCTGACTTAGGGCTGGTCAGAACCAGATGCAGTTTCAGCCCAACATCTGAACTTTGTCTGTCTCTCTATCGATCGATACCCACAAGGTATAGCAGCCGGAGTTCAGGAGAAAAGACCCGTTTAGGTCATCTCTGACACCTGGCTTAGATATATTGACGATTTTTTTTTTATCTGGAAGGGGGATAGGACTTCCCTTGATCTTTTTTGTAAATTTTTAAACTCTAATTCTTTTAATGTTGTTTTGACATATGATATCAGTATGGATTCGGTTAATTTTGTGGATCTGACGATCTATGTAAAAGAGGGTGTGATACATACCAAAACATTCACAAAGCCAACTGACAGTAAGTCCTATATTAGTATGTCAAGTCATCATCACAAAAACTGGCTCGATAATGTACCAATGGGACAATTCATACGTATTAAGAGAAACTGTACGGATGATCAGATATGTGAAGATCAAATCACCGAAATATAAATTCAATTCCTACAGAAAGGATACTCTAGTCAATTATTGAAAAAAGGCGCATATGAAGATCAAGAATATGGAAAGAACATCTTTATTGGAACCAAAGAGACAAACAGATGAAAATGAAACAAAAGATGTCATGTTTATTACACAATATAACAACAAGCATAAGAATTATGAGAATGTTATCAAGAAATATTGGAAGATAATAACCAGTGATCCGGTTCTTACGGATGAGCTGCCAAAAAAAACGAAATTTGTGTACAAGAAGGCTCCTAATATCAAAGATCAGGTAGTTCGTAGTACACTGCCTAGGAAATTGAACCAACAACGGACGGCCACCACAGGTTTCCATAGATGCGGCATGTGTGTATCCTGTAGATTTATTCCCAGTACTGAAACTAAAATAGTTGAGTGTACATCTACAGTGAATAATTTGAATTATAAGATCAAAGATTTTATTACTTGCCACACGAAAAATGTAGTGTTTTTAATCCAATGTAAATGTAAAAAACAATACATAGGAAAGACTAGCCGTCCGCTGAAAATCCGCTTAGCGGAACATGTGAGAAATGTAAAGAGGGGATACATGAATCACACCTTATCAGCACACTGTAAAGATGTCCACAATTGTGACATCAACTCAATAGAGTTTTTTTGTGGTATTAAGAAAATCACCAATAATTGGAGGTGTAATGATATAGATGTAAGATTAGCTAAAGCGAAAATGGAAAATATCTACAGATTTAAGACCTTGATACCTGACGGCCTGAATGTCGAGTTTGAACTAAAATGGTTTTTAGAATAATAAAATTGGAACACATTACTGTTTATATTAGTTTTTGGAGTTCTGATCCCCTAAAAGATCTGGAGGATTGTCCTCTTATGTAGTAACAAATTCACGTGAAAGGTTGATATTTGTATAATACATGATGAGTACAATTTGGGAAATATAAATTGGGTTGCCATAGAAGGGACTGGTTATTATACGAGATATGGTAAACATTTAAAAAATTATATATTTCTTATGGTGACCATTATTTTTGCGGTGAATTGCTGGTGTAGAGCTTAAATTGTTTGAAGAACCCATACCAATATAGATTAGTTGTACCTTAATGGGAGCTAACTATCTATAAATTTGATTAGTGTTATGGTTACCGATTGGAAAACATTATATAATATTAGTTATGTAGTGTTGTTATTCTGTACATATGTTTATATTGAATTGTTTGTTGCTCTACTGTGCCGGTATTCGATTTTAGACCTATGAGCCTTGTGACTGTCTCTAAAAGGGAAAGGATCCATAGTTGGAATGAATAAGTTCATTTTATAAATGTTTTTAGGATTATTGTCTGTACTGTTAGAGTAATTGTACCACTAGTATAAAGACTTATGTGAATGATTTGCATAAATAGAAAGATGACGCTTTATTTCTGTAACCAAATTATTTGACTGATGATTGGACACTTAAGGTTTAAATGGAAGTTGAACGGACTCTATGTATGCCTTGACAAAGACCCCAGAGGCGGGGTTGAAACGCGTCGGTAACACAGATCCGCCCACTCGACAGCAGTGTTACACGAGTCGGGGGAGAGAGGACTGTCTAGCGGTGATTGCCCGGGAGTTAATTAATCTACACGCTGACTCTTCACTTAAGTCTGGTACGAGTTCATTTGTTTTTGATGTTGGGATACCGTACATGATAAAATGATTTTATTATGGTGTTTTTAAATCGTGTAAAATTAAAACCCTGATGATATTATGCCAGATTCTTTCTGTATGCTTCTCTCGTTGTATATACTACGATTGGGCTTCATGTGACAACGGAATCAGGCGTGGTGTTTTATATCAATCAGTGGATCAATTTCACTGTGTAAGTGATTCAGTACATTTTTTCATTCACTCTACACGTGTGGTGTTTTAATTAACCGTAACTTATACACGGTGAAGTGGATATGTTTCTTTGATAAGGGATTAAGGAAGAGTGGTTTGTTTGTTAGTTGAAATACTAATTCGATATCCATTTATCCTCTCTTTTCTAATCTCCACGGATTGCAATATTTGGAGAGTTTATAAAAGACAAAATTAAGTCCTTCCATAGGACATCTGCTTCTCGATATCATCTGTAAAGAAGATTACGTGATTGGACTTATAAGAAGTGTTTGATTCACGTGGACATTTTATGGACTTTTCCACTCTGTGGTGAACTTATTATATGCCCCTGTATACCTGTATTGTATTATTTGTGGTAATTGAATGTAGTGTTATTTATTGAGGTATTAGGCAGCTGTGACAAGGAGCGCTTTTTTGATCTTTCCCAATTTTATATGCTGTTTTTACATATTATGTCTAGTTTGGAACAGTTTGCTGTAGATATCATTGGCGCTGCCATTTTCTAGGTTTTTGCAAGTGGAGGAAGATTCTGGGTTTGTTGAGAAACAGATAAAACTTTTTGCTTCCGACAGTAGGCATTATTTTTGGTGCAAGTATAACACTGCGCATTGTTCCAATGACTATATCTACCATGACATGGTGGTAGGAGCATAATGCCTCTTGACAATAGAGGGTAAAATGCTTTGAACGAGACACATTTTGGAGGAAATCCTGATGCAGTCTGCAATAGACTCAGAAATTGGGAGATTTATTTTACTGCAAGACAAAACACAGCAAAAACCACATTATAATTACTTAAATTTAATCAAGAATGTGCTACATTGCAATGTCTAGGTTGTGCAATACTTGCGGAGACTTTTCCAAATTGCAGCTAAAAGTACTTCCACCAGATATTAAGACAGAGGGGCGTATACTTAATTAATCCATTATTCATTTATTTTTTTTAAATGTTTTAATTTTTTGTTAAATTAAAGTTCTATTAATTAAATCTGTTTATTTTCGACAACCACTGGAACATAAAGTGAAAAACAAATGGCATTAGATATTTGACTTCTAAATAAAATATTAAGATAATATTGCATATAATTTTTATCGCTAGAAAATAGAGTTTATACATGTGCTAATAAATATATTCGAAGAGTAGGAAGCATGTTCCAAAATAACTTATTGCAATAGTAAAATACAGTAAACTGACAGATAATGCCTGGATCTGAATCTAATCCTGGAATCCAGACTGGGAAAAGTACAATGTTGCTGGATTTTTCTGTATAAATGTAGGCAGGGGCGGATCTAGACATTTGTCCTACCCGGGGCGATTTTAGGGGGGGGATTTAGGCCCCTTTCTGATGTCTAAGGCTGCTGGCGGCTGCACAGTATGTGCAGGTCCGTTCAGCAGTGACAGCGTGCTGTCCCACTGCTCTGATTGTGTTTAAAACACAATCAGAGCAGCCGGGCAGCACATTGTCACTGCTGAACGGTACGTTCAGCTGCACACTGCTGCCGACAGTGTACAGCTGTCGGCAGCAAGCCCCTGGTAGGGGGGGGGGCGATGGGGGTGATCGACCCCCCCTGGATCCGCCACTGAATGTAGGAAAGGGGAAGGGACCCAGGAAGGGAAAGGGGGTGGTAAGGGAAGACAAGATATATGTTCATCTAGGGTGGAGTGATCTGCACCGCTACCGCTCCAGAGGGTAAAAGATACTTTGGGAGTAAGAAGAAAGGAGAAAAATACTTAAATTTCAAGACGTAAGGAAGTGGCTCATCTAGTATCAGGCAATGGAGTGTGATAAAATCTGGACAATGAATCCCATGTCTTGTGAAAGTTTAAAACCTTATCTTTTAAAAGGCTTGTGATGTACTCCATTGACACTATATACTATTTATACATATTGTTTTATTATTTTATTTGCAGTTCATTAAGAAAAAGGTCTAGAGTTTTTGGAGTTCTTTATTTCAAGTTACAGATTGTTTTGTTGTTGACACAATGGTAATAATTCCTGAATAAACCCGTTTTGATTCCATGATGTAAGAAAATAAAATGACAGAATGCCAATGGGGCTGAATACTTTTTATAGCCGCTCTATAGTTATAATATGTTAGAGCAAGGTACAGCTGAGTACATAGTTTAACTAGGCTCCATGAACCATTTGACAGTGTTTTTCACAGGGAGTTAATGTGGAAGTTGCACAAGAGCTATGACTTGATTGTTGGTAGCTGAGTTAATACATTATTCTCTGAAAAGTAGGCAGAGGAATTCTTTAAAGAGTGTGATGGATTTGGAGCATGGATTTGATTACAAATGAAATGTCTAAAGCTCCTGGGACCAGTTATATTTATTATGGTGCTATATTTTTTTATATAACACCCATAGGACATCACCCTCAGTTAACACCAGGTTTAATCTTCAATTACTTACACAAAAGCATTTAAATAACACATGTGATAATTGTTACTCATGAATTGTGTCCAGTTGTGCTCACTACAACAATGTAGCAGGAATGTTGTCACATATATCCCGTGGCATTTGACCTCACCCTCAAACATTTCTATTGTGCGACTATTCTCACAAATCACACCTTAGATTGAGAGAAGATAAAGAGAATGTGGTGGGGGAGAATTTAAACTATAAGACTTCAGTAAATGGTGAATTCTGCAAGCAGACTTAATAGCGGTGTGACTGGATCACTATTACATAACTTTTAAAAATTTATGAAAAGCAATTAGCGCAAGGCGCTTATTTATGTAATTGCACGTACACTTTTTTTGATATTGTGTATATAGTGAGACAGAAAATCGTTATCTCTGAGACCTGGGTAGAAAAGTTGTTTTTTCTGTTTAACCTTGCTATGCCTATTTCTTATGCATATATCTGATACAGTGAGCCTGTGTTTACCAAGCCTTTGGTGTATTGTGATGTGGGGAATTGGCTTGTTTTGGTTTTTTTGTTGTGTGGAAATGTGTATTCGGCGACTGTCTGAAGTATTCATGCCAGTCAGACCTTTTGACTTGCTAGTGAGTGTTTTTATAATAATTTCATAGCTAAGTATAAATATTAATGGCTTTGCAATGCATGTAAATCCATGTTTGTGTAAATAGAGTACATCCTGATTCTAAAAATAGACTATTTCGGAACTGTATAAAAGATGAGCTGTGTGAGCATGTAAGTGTTCTTCTGATTTCAACATCTGACCTGATCACACTGGTATCTTCCAGTGTGTGAGAGCAAATAAACATCTTGCTTCAAAGACCTGCTTGGAAGCATCTTCAATATTGCTGTATTCCTGTGATCTACAGATTAGACCCTAAATCTAATCCGTTTTCCGGCTGTCTCTGAGGTTTGGACCCAAATGTTTCCAGTACCGCCACTCTGCATGCTACCGAGCAGCCCTGGTCAATGTGATAGGCCAGGGGGGGATCCACTCACAGCAACCAGGATCCATAGTAAGAGGTCAGGACTTACCAGCCCAGGTACACCAGCAACGAGACATGCTAGCAGCATCAGTTACACAGAAGAAACCCGGTTCTGGATGCTGGTATAGGAGTCCAGTGGTGGCAGCTCCTGTAAGCCCCTCCTACTGCGGCAAGAGGGTGCATTTGGGATAATGAAAGGGAACAGTTGCAAAGTAAGCCCAGTCAGTTCCCAGCAACAACAGACAGGATGGCATAGGCGGTCCATCCTGTCACAAGCACCATTAGAGAGAATAGAAGATTCAATGAGAATATGTTTATGCATTGATCCCTTAATATTTAAATTAGACATGTGAAAAGGGAAAAAAGGAAAATATAGGGTTAGAGTTCCTTTAAAGATACTTAGCTTAACTTGGGCTTAAAGAGAAACTAATATTTTAACTCTGCATATTTTGTGAGTATCTAGCAAAAAATAATCATGAGGTATTGGTTCATATTTTGATCAAAACATTTAAGCCTGCATCCCAACATCATTGTATGGAGTTCCTACACTGACCTATATGCTTCACACACCATTAATATATTTTGAATGAAAATCAAAAAAGAAATAAGCCAGCAATCAGTTAATCTCATATTGGCAAAAATATATATATTGATTGAAGTGGAAATTTAGAAGTGGCAGTATGGAAAATGTAAGTTAATGGCATTTGCTAGTTTTACAATACTGATATTCCATACCATCGTATACCAGTCCAGTTTTTCTTATCCACCACTTAATATGATTTGCAAACAAAGTGATTGCTTTGGAATCAAATCTTGGTGGTGGCAGTGTTGGACAATTAAAAGTTAGTGTAAGTTATAATTAAAAGAGTTTTAATCATTTTCAGACAGATTAAGGGCCTGATTCATTAAGGATCTTACCTTGAGAAACTTCTTATTTCAGTCTCCTGGACAAAACCATGTTACAATTCATGTAGCACACATATACTTGATTTATTTGTACACTGAAATGTAAAGTTGATATTTGTGTGCTACATGAAACACTCAGTATTTAACTTATGTGCAAAACAAAATACTAATTTGCATCCCTTGCATTGTAACATGGTTTTGTCCAGGAGACTGAAATAAGAAGTTTCTCAAGTTAAGATCCTTAATGAATCAGGCCCATTGTCACTCACCGGACTGTAAGTGCTACTTCTCGTGTGTTTAGGAACCGTGGCCGTCCGCCATCCTGAGGGTCTGCGCATGTGCAGCCCTTTCAAGCCTTCAGTATCTGTTGCTTTTCATTAATTGGCTGATCAGGCAACACTCCCTATTTAAAGCACCTGTGGTCAATACCTCGTTGCCTGATCTTGGAGTCTCATTCCCATGAGCCTCTGAAGGTGTTCCTGTGTTTCCTTGTGTATTCAGCTCTCGCTGATTCCTGTTATTTCTATTGTGGTTTCCAGACCACTTCAACTCTCCTGTGTTCATCGTGCCTGCACCAGCTGATTCCTATCCGCTGCCTCCGTTGTTTCTACAGAGTTCCTACTCACTTCAACTCTCCTGTGTTCATCGTGTCTGCACCAGCTGATTCCTATCCGCTGCCTCCGTTGTTTCTACAGAGTTCCTGCTCACCTCAACTCCCCGGTGTTCATCGTGTCTGCAGCCAGCTGATTCCTATCCGCTACCTCCGTTGCTTCTACAGAGTTCCAGCTCATCTCAACTCTCCTGTGTTCATCGGGTCAGCGCTCCGCTGCTTCCATCTCTGCTACTGGAGTTCAGACCGCCTCAACTCTCCCGTGTTCTTCATGTTCCAGTTCCATTTACTACTGCTTCCAGAGTATTGCCTCGTTCATGATGGTTTACCTGCCGTGCGCTGCACCAACTTGATTACCGCTTCCACCTTCCAGTGATCTCTCCTCCTGCCGGCCTTCAGTCGTTCAGGTATCCCTGCACGTCTCTCTGACAGCCTGCTCTTCTGAACCGCGGTATGCATACTTCTCATTGACTTTGCTTGTGTATTGCATATCTAGCTGGACTGAGTTGTGTTCTCCTCCGGAGTCCTTTATCCACTGAGACTATCGCTACCATTGACTTTGTCTCCTATTTGCCTGGATTGTTATTGTGACTTTGTATACTTTAGCAGTGCTGCTCCGTTATCATTATATTGTGATATCATCGTGGGATCAAGTTCTGTGTACCCGTGTATACTCTGCATAGCATTCATCTCCTCGTGCCCTCCTCACATATATATTGCAGTGGTACAACTTGCTATATGCAGACCACTGATTCCGGTTCCCTGTGACACCAGTTTCAAGTATCCTCTCACATAGCAGTGGTACAACTTGCTATACGCAGACCACTGACTTCCCTGTTATCTACCTTCACCTGGATTCCATTCCTTCACCTAGACAGCGGTACAGCTTGCTATACGCAGACCGCTGACTCTCACTACCTCCTCGCTACCTCTGGACATTCCTCCTCACTATAGCAGTGGTACAACTTGCTGTACGCAGACCACTGACTCTCCTCACGTTTCCTTGTCCATCCAGTTCCTCGTGTACAGTTATATACTTGTTACCAGTGCTGCTAGTCATAGACTTTCCTCAGCATTCTCTCACCATCTGCTGTTCCTCCTGTTCCGTTGTCACCCTGCTACCAGAGTACCTATTACCATCTATATTACTCTGGTAAGCCAACATCTGGTGATATCCTGGGCAAAGACTCCTAGTGCCCGTGACACCCATTGTGTTTTATCTTGAAAAATAACTTTTAAAACTCAAAAGGTTGCAACACTAAAGTTACCTGTAACATTGTTGCAATAAGTAAACAAAACAAATATTATGGTTTATTTAAAGTTTTGGTGTAAGTAGGGACAAGAGCGTCATTAAAGAGCACAGGCAATCTCACTTAATACCCTATTGGCTGAATTCTGCTGCTCATATGCAATTAGAAACAAAAACATGCTTACTTCTTCACAGCAGCAAAAGTTAACTCTCCTCAATTCAACCATACCCCATCACTAGTAGCTTCACATAAATGGCATTCCCCACTAGCTGCTTTATTATTGACGGCTGGTAACCGTATCTATCAAGTGATGCCTGGGCTGGTCATCTGGCAAATGCCAGAAGAGTCAGTGGACAGAGGGCCCTGCTGTCACTGATTGACTTCAGATTCAACTCTTTCCTTTCACCACATTCCCTTTATTTGCAAATTATTTCTTTCTGCCACAAAAACTATAATAGATGGATACAAATAAAAAGAAACTAGACATTGTGCCTTATCCATATATCTTTTGTTAATAAACATTATGATATTTTACTGATGCTTTACGTGCAAGAGGCTTGTTTACTTATGTATGTGTATCACACCAAATGTGATACATATGTTTATGGTGATGATTCATAGTACACTGCACCAGCAATCTGCGTGCAACAATATTTTGCATGGAGCCCATAGCAGGTGGACCTGTGTGCTTTCAATGCCAGCGTCAAAGTCCCTGCCTCTAAGGTTGTAATCTCTTTTGGGCAGATCTATCTTTACCTTCTGTTTCAGGTCATTGTGTCCTGATGCCCCTCAATGTTAAGCACTGAGTAATGTTTTGTTTGTTTTTACACAGTATTGTCCCCAATTTTGCTACGGCATTTGTTGATGTTATATAAATAAATGTTGTTGATGATAATGATGATCTACAAGGCAGACCTACTTTGCAGAATCGCTAAGTTTTATCTCCTCCTTCAGCTTCTCCAGCTGCTTTTCCAGTAGTTTGATTAGTTGTATGATTTGACTCAATAAATTTCCAATGTGTGTAGAGTAAGGCAGGGCCGGACTGGCCATCTGGCACAAATGCCAGAAGGGCCGATGGTCAGATGGGCTGTTCTGCATGCCGGCTGAGCAGCAGCACTCTGAGCACTGACAGAGAGTCAGTGACAGTCGCCTATGCAAGTAATCACATGGGCGGCACCACGTGACATGTGCCGTTCCATGTGATTACTTGCATAGGTGGCTGTTACTGACTCTCCGCTGACCAGTGTGCAGGAATTATGTAACAAGGTAAGTGTTATAGTGTATGTCTGTGTGTCTATAGTGTATGTCTTTCTATAGTGTGTGTTTCTATAGTGTGTGTGTTTCTATAGTGTGTGTGTTTCTATAGTGTATGTGTTTCTATAGTGTATGTGTTTCTATAGTGTATGTGTTTCTATAGTGTATGTGTGTCTATAGTGTATGTGTGTCTGTGTGTGTGGCTACAGTGTGTGCCTACAGTGTGTGCCTGTGTATGTGCCTGTGTGTGTGGCTACAGTGTGTGTGTGTGTGTGGCTACAGTGTGTGTGTCTGTGTGTGTGGCTACAGTGTGTGTGTCTGTGTGTGTGGCTACAGTGTGTGTGGCTACAGCGTGTGTGTCTGTGTGTGTGGCTACAGTGTATGCCTGTGTGGCTGCAGTGTGTTTCTGTCTGGCTATAGTGTGCGTGTGTGGCCCCATGTTGCTATAGTGGGCGTGTGTGGCCCCATGTTGCTATAGTGGGTGTGTGTGGCCTCATGTTGCTATAGTGTGCGTGTGGGGCCCCATGTTGCTATAGTGTGCGTGTGGGGCCCCATGTTGCTATAGTGTGCGTGTGGGGCCCCATGTTGCTATAGTGTGCGTGTGGGGCCCCATGTTGCTATAGTGTGCGTGTGGGGCCCCATGTTGCTATAGTGTGCGTGTGGGGCCCCATGTTGCTATAGTGTGCGTGTGCACACAGTATTTTAATATAGTATGTGAGGGAAGGGAGGATCTTAATATAGTGTGGGAGGTAGGCTATTTAATAGTGGAGTGTAGACGGGGGCTAATTATTTAAGGTGAGGTGAAGGAAACTTTAATTTAATGCTGGGGAGGTTTAGGGCTATCAATTGAATATGGGGCTGATTTTGGGGAGGAGGGCTATTTATTAAATGTGAATATGAATTATTTATTGCCGGGGATTATTGTGGAAAATGGCTATATTTATTAAACTTAATGCTATTTAATTTATTGCTGGGACTGTTTGGAGGGAGGGAAATATGTTTTGAGTAAATGGGTATACTGTTAATTTAATGTTGGGGCTGGTTGGAGGGAAATAGGTCTACTTAATAAATGTGAATATTATTATTGTGGGGACTGGAGGGAGGCCTAATTATAAAACGTGAGTGCTGTTGTTTTAACACCGGGGCTGGTTGGAGTTTTCTAAATCTCATGTACCCATTTCTTTTCAAAATAGGGCATCCAATATTCCAGGATCAAGACAAGAAAGAATTGAGCTAAAGAAACCAGCTGCTACAAGTGGTGAAAGTGACCAAGACAGGTAGGAGAGAGCAGGACAGTCTGCCAACTGTCCTGAATTTGGTGGGGCAGTCCTGAATTTGGGTGACTGTCTCACTTAGTCAGGATTTGGTCCGACTGTAAGGACAGTTGGGAGGTATGTCTTGCTTCACAACGTACTGCTTGTGAAGGCAGAGCTGTCTGCTTCGAACAGTAGTGCCTGTGTATTTGTCTAAAATGATAACCATGTTACATAATAGGGGCCCTGCTGTCTTAAATACCCTGGGCCCCTGAGCCTTAATTCACCTCTAGTTAGGGGAAGGGAATTGAGAGCTGCTCCCAGTTCCCGGAAAGGACACAGACTGCAGAGCAAGCAGAGGAGCTCTAAGTATCACAAGATTTAGTAATCTCGTGAGACAAAGAGCTTCCCTGTTCACTCTACAGGAAGTTCCCACCCTTATGAATTTCAGCAGCATCAGAAGCATAGATAAGTACAGTGGGCTGGGGGTGTCATACTGTGTCTGGGGGGAAGACATGATGTGGCTGGGAGGGCGGGATAAATGTAATGTTTTATTATAATGTATGTATCAATGCCCCATGTGTTTCACACACACAACACAATGTGGTCACGCGTTCTTCTGCGCCGCTGCTGTGCAGCGGCACATAGTTTCTTTCCTACTAGAATTGAGGTGGGCCTGTGTACTTTAAATGCCAGGGCTGATTTTTAGTCCCCGTCCGGCCCTGGAGTAAGGTAACACGTCTCCCCTCTCCCTATATCATGGTTTGCTGTGCAGGTCTTGATGGCTTGTTGCTGTTGCTCTAGTCGCTGAAGCATATAAAGTGTGGAATTACACCTTGTTACTAACTCTTGCGTCAGTTGGTGTCATGGCAAATAAATTTTGTTGCAGCTGCTGCAATGTTCTGCATGCAGTTGCTGAATGTTGAAAATGGCCAGAAATTTTATGAGTCACACACATCATCTCTTGTGCTTATCTCTTCTGCACTTACCTCTCAAATCTATTGTGTGCAAAGCATGGTACATGTTGAAATTCATCCAGTCATACTGCATGCACTATTTTCGGTCCATTATCAGCAATGAGGAATCCTTAGGAGAGTCTTAGTGGGGTAACCGATTTTGCTATGACATTCCAGAGTTGTTCAAACAAATTGACACCAGTATGTTTTTTTTCTGAAACCAGTGATACAAAGAGTAGCTTGCATGTGAAGGACCTGGCATTGTGTGCTATCAATACTGTACTGAAAGAATGAGGAGGAGGATGGTGAAGCTACTGGTGCTGCTGCTGATGGCGATACACCTATCCAGTGGGCTATCATGGTCATGTAATCTTTTGTTTGACCAGTACCGCTTGTCCACATATACATAGTTAAGTGGATAGTTGGTACAATGGTATTTTGAATTTTTGTTTAGCCTACCTGTACAGCTGAGGAATTGCTGCTTGGAGAAATGTAATCTAGGTGAAAATTGGTAGCATGGACACATGACCTCAACTAATTGGCTAACATTTGATTCATTGATTGCAAACATTGGACACCCATCCAAAGCAACATAGCCGTCATGGCTTTAGTAATCCGTTGTGAAACAGGGTGCTCACTGTTATACTTGGTTCCACTTTCAAACACTTACTTCGCAGACAATTGTATAAACCTATGTTGCTTACTCTTCTTGGTCCCCTTCTGTATAGATTAATCACCCCCAGTAGTTGTAGCAAGCATTTCTCTTGGGAATCAGGAATTGCATTATGGGAGTCAGTTGGTATTGGAAAATGCTGGACTATATACTAATAATTGTCATGTCTAAGGATTTGTCTGTACCCGGGCTGAGTTGTGTCTCTGGAACAGAACTGGTGACTATGGGCAGAAAGGTGAATAGCTTGATTAGGTTCCTTTGCATGGAAGAGAAAGGACTTGTACATATGGTGGTTGCTGTGAGTTCACAAAACTAGAGAATATGAATGGCACTGGAGACTGGCAAGTAATAAAGAATAACAAGACGGTGGTCAAATTTAGCAAAGGAGACCTGGCTGGACCGGACTGGAACCGGAATGCTGGACTGGACTGGAACCGGAATACTGGACTGGAACCAGAATGCTGGATTGGACTGGAACCGGAATGCTGGACCGGACTGGAACCGTAATGCTGGACTGGACTGGAACCGGAATACTGGACTGGAACCGGAATGCTGGTTTGGACTGGAGCCGGAATGCTGGATTGGACTGGAGCCGGAATGCTGGATTGGACTGGAGCCGGAATGCTGTACTGGACTGGAGCCGGAATGCTGGACTGGACTGGAGCCGGAATGCTGGACAGGAACCGGAACTGGCTTGTTGGACCGAACTGGAATGCTAGACAGAATTATTAGACTGGGACTGCACTGTCTGAGCAGGAATAATAGAGAATAATGCAGACTGCTGGGAACCAGGTTAGCATCTGAAGGATCAATGTTGAACTGGCAACAGGTTAGGGTTCCAGGAAATCCTTTTATACTAACTGGTATCTCCTGATTGGAGACTGTGATAAGCTGAGCTGAAGCAGCACTCTCACAGGAGTACAGACAGACTGGGCAGCATCCTGCAGAGAGATCAGAGACCAGCAGAGCCGGTGGACCGCAGAGACAGCTTAGAAAGACATCAATTTCCGATTCACAATGGTACACATCAGGGCTACCCTCTGTCTCCACTTCTCTTCGCCCTAATGATGGAGCCATTTGCTGTTAAAATTCAAAACAATCCGAATATCACAGGTGTTTTCACTGGTTCCTCGTCTACCAAGATAGAGCTCTATGCAGACAATGTTCTCCTTACCCTCATGAAGACTCACGTGTCTCTTCCTACACTTATGGCTGTAATTCAGGACTATGGTCTGTTATCCAACTTTAAGATCAACTCAGACAAAATTGAAGCCCTCATCCTTAACTTCCCTCCTGCTGTACAACAAAACCTCCACGTTTCCTTTAACTTTAAGTGGCAGCCTCAAAAGGTTAATTTCCTGGGAATTTGTCTGATCAAACACAACAACTTTTTATTTACAGCTAATTTCCCCTCCTTATTTGCATCCTTAAAACGAGACCTGACTTTCAGGAACTCCCACTTCATATCTTGGGTGGGCAAAGTGGCTGCGGTAAAGATGAAGCTGCTCCCCAGATTACTATACCTGTTTCAGACTCTCCCAGTACGTGTTCCCTCCTCCTACCTTAGAGATATGCAATCTTGTATCTCTCGCTTTATTTGGTCAGGCAGACACCCAAGGGTCCACCAGAAAATCTTGTTCTGACAAACCAGGAAAGGGGGACTTGGTCTTCCCTGCCTTCACAAATATTATCTTGCTGCCCACCTCACCAAAATACTTCTGGCTCACACTGACCCTGGTGCCAGGCTTTGGGAAGATGTGGAAGCAGATTTATTGCACATGTCTTCCCCCTACGCTATTTTCTGCCTGGATCCTGGGGATTTGCCTTCCCATCACTTTCTCTCACCCACTTCCCTTTTCTCCCTTACTATTTGGTATTCGCACTTTTGACTTAATTGGCAATCCAAAACAAATGACCCCTCTATGGCACAACCCTCTTTCCCTCTGGGTCTCAACTATAAGGCTTTTTCTGCATGGACAAGACATAACTTTAAGTTCCGCCCCACCATCTTTCTAATGGGCTATTCTTTAATTTTCTGGGCTTTGCAATCGCCTGCATTTGCCTGCCACTTCAATCTACCAATACCTTCAGATACATCATCTCCACAACACCCTAATAGATCCAAGAGTTCCCTGTACCCCTACCCCGACTTTCTGTCTTCGCCATTCCCCCTCCAAAAGACTTCTCTACTTTTCACTCACATTTTATGCAACACAATCTCCCTGATAAAGAACCCCATGAGCTCCACTGGGAAGAGGACATGAACAAGACTCTGTCTGTGGAGAATTGGTTGGCCATCCGAGTAGCTATGGCTAAAACCTCCATTTGTACTTGGATCAAGGAAAACGCCTATAAACTTCTCTTTTGGTGGTACCTGGTCCCCTCCAGAATCAAGGCAATATACCCAGCTACATCGGACCATTGCTGGCATGGATGTGGCCAACGAAGAATCCTGTCCAATGTTTGGTTGAGCTGCCCGAATATTGAGCCCTTTTGGCGTGAAGTGACTGATCTTATTATCAAGATCACGGTTCTCACCTTCCCCTTTTAACCTTTCCTTTTATCTCCTCCCTCGCCTACCTCTGAGTATCCCTAAAGAGCTTTGGAAACTCCCTGAATACATCCTAACTGCTGCCCGATGCCTAATAGCTCAGAATTGGAAAAATCTACATCTCCCACTGTTACGACCCTAATCAACAATGTCTGGCAAATCTATAAACTAGAAGACATCACTAGCTTACTCCATGATTGTCCTAACCAATTTCTCTCTACATAGCTATCCTAAACTGAATATTTTGACTCGGAATCTCGGTTTGTGTAATTCCCTCTTTTGGCTACTCATGAGAACTCGCTCTCCTTTCTCTCTTTACCCCTTCCCTCCTCTATCCTCTGCTCTGTCTCCCAATTCTTCACCCACCTTTACTAACAGATCCATGTCATTATTCTTCACTCCCCCTGGTGCCACCGCAGTGTCTCACTATTGCCAGTTTTGAATAAATACTGATTTTTGATGACCTATGCCACTCTGATATTATCTGTACCTGTTAGAAGGCTCTGTCATGACATATTATTTCTGTATCTACACCCTTCACTTTTGTCTTACTTCCCTAATCTTTTCATTCTGTACCACCTCATGCTTTTTTCATTTTTACAAAAACTCAATAAACTTTTGTTTCAAGAAAGATAGCAAGGGGGTAAGTAATAGGACCTGAGAGATTGGTGCATGATATTCACCATTACACTGTGCCTCTGCACCATCACACTGTAGCTCTTTATCAGAACACTGTCCCCCTTTACCATTACACTGTGCCCATCCATCAGTTTCCATTTTATTACACTATGCCTTTCATTCCAGTGCCTCCCCGCTGTTCCTATACTTACATTTTAATTGACCTTATTTCTTCTGTCTCCCTTTCTTCAAGTTGAGGCTCGTCTCTGCGCCACTCCTCACTGAAAATGTCAGACGTGTAGATGTCACGCCTGACAGTCAGTGCGAAGGGAGGAGCCGGGCACCGCCATCACCGTATTGGTAAAAACATTTTTTTCTTTTAGCTGGCCAGTAGACAAGTGTGGGGTAGGTGGCCTCTGGCTTACCTATGCCCTTGGCCCCAATTCCCTAGTTTGGGTACCACTGATCCATACACTCTTCTTGACATTGCAAATGTTTGTGATGTAATGCCTAAAATGGAAGATAAAACATATCAGAACTTTTTACACCTTTTAATGTGACTGCACAATTTAAGCACAAACTCCAGACAAAAGCTACCATGTTAAGTTTGCCATTGAAGCTAGCTTTTATAAATTTTTTGCCACTAGGTACCTGTAAACACATTCATGGTCTTGGCTTGCATGCTATGGTGCAAGAGGGCTTGGGGTGATTGGATCAGATGCCAGCGTTGTACAGTCAGACTAACACTTCCAGACAGTGGCTGTGTGCATCAAAAGATCTGTTATACATTCTGGCTTCATATCATCATATAACATCATTGGCATCAGTCCCGACAGATTATAGCATGCCTATAATCTGTGTCTAGAATATTCTTGCTCCTTATGTTTGTTTTGTTTACCAGACCGTCGGCTTGCCCATGTCAACGATTTGTCATTGTTACCCAATGCTTATTGCTCCATCCAATTCCATCCAATTCCTCAACCCTGTGTGTTCTGAATATATGTTTTGTGTCTCCAGTAACCACTGTAGCCTTGACTTGTAAATTAACCAATACTACTTCCTGTTATGATTATATAGGGTAGACCCCTGGCACAGTCCCTGACCACAATGTCAGATGTTTCCTGTGTATTAACCCTTGGCAATAAATCTTGCATGTTACTGTTACGAGCCGCGGCGGTACTCACAGCCACCGCGGCTCGCTTTCTGTGTGCCCCGGCGTCCCGGTCGTCATGGTGACGACCAGGACGTCACTTCCTCCAAGGCAACGGCCGGACGCTTTGCAAGGCAGCGCCGCATCCCGGCAACAAAGGACAGCCGGGCGCGTGCGCGGAGGTCTCTAATAGCCTGATGGCTATTAAGTATTTAATGTTTATTAGCTGCAGCAATGTTTAATTAACAGGCATTAGCCTGCAACTGTCTTCCTCATGGATTAGCCCTGATTGGCCTGTTGGTATGGCAGGCAATTAGTCTGCAGCTGTGTATCTCCCAGGGGCAAGCCCTGATTGGTCTGTGTCTGTATTTAAGGCAGTGAGGTCTGCAGCCTCACTGTCGGTTATAGCTTCGGTTTGCCAGTCTGCTGACCTGCTCTGTGTCTTGTTCCTGTCTGTTGGAAATTCTACCGATTACCTGTGTATGACCCCTTGCCTGGATTTGGACCCTGCCTGTGTTTCTTGTGACCTTGACCTCTGGCTTGAATACCGACCTCCCTGTCTGCTCGTGATCCCTGACCTCATCTTGTTTATCGGATCTGCTATCTGCTGCCGGCCCTTGACCTCTGCTTGGACTCCACTCCGCTTGCCCGGGTTCTCCCCAGCCGGTACACACTTCACGACCCTCTGTCAGTCTGCAGCCCAGCCTGTCCCCACCATCAGGGGCTCCAGTGAACACCTGACTGGCAGAGTAGACCCCGGGTTGTGTTGTGCCAGCTGGAGGGGTTCCTAACAGTTACAATATATCTTGATACTGAAAGTGATGCCAATTATTGATAACAGTTTTCCAATATTAAATAACACAATACCAACTCCAGTTGGCCTCTTTCTGGAGATATTCTAGAGTTGGCATAGTTTACTTACAAAGAACTTAACCTCCATTCCTCAAGCAGTCATTGGAGTCCATTGCCTAGAGTGCTAGCTGTGCAATCTGCTTCCAGCAACCAATTACAGTCCCAATGAGCGGCCATACCTCAATCCTGTTAAACATCTGTGTAATAAAAGTCCAGGTGTATGAAGTTGATAGAGACTTATTCAAAAAGACTCGCTGCTATAATAAAAGCAAAAGGTGCTTCTAAGTCTTAGTTTTTAGCAACCAGGATATTGTAAATTTTTTAATATAAATTCTTTTCCCTAAAATATGTCTATTTATTTTCACTTGATAATTGTTGGTTGCAAGGTCACATTAAAGGTCGAAAAAGGTCTTACATTATTTATTTTGTTTTCAAGCTTTGCATCAACATATTTTACTGCACACTGAGAACAGCAGCCTGCATAAACCCCCACCCCTCCCCTCCCCACATGCATTGATTGACTAGCATGTTCAGCTGTGGGTGCTACCCAGAGGAGAAGTTAAATTCTCAGTTCCTTGCAGAAGTCCCTCCGAAACTTAGACTGTTAAATTCTGTAGAAACTTTGCGAGGGATTGGCTTCCACACTGAGTCTGTCTTTTCATCTGCACATGATAATCAGAGAAGAAATTATGTAAAAAGCCCAGCACCTTGTTAAAGTCCACCCACAATCTAGCCACAAACTGAATCCCTCAGAGGAAGTCCATGCAGCTGGAAGTCCTCTTTGTCAAGATCTTAGAGATTTGAAGTACCGACAGCCGTTTTATTCAAGCAAAAGAAACTAGAGATCTCAGAGGACTAAATTGTTTTTCTGATGCTGAGATACTCTGCCAATCATGAGTTGTGATTTCACTGCAGGACCTACAGTTTGCAGAAAACCTTTTGCCTTCCGGTGTCTCAGGCACCTTGGTCAGTGCTGCTGTTTTGATGTGTATCCTGTTTAAAAACACTGAAAAGATGACAACTTCCAGAATCAAGCCTGTATTTATAATGATTTTTGCTCTCTATGATAGTGTCACGGGCACTAGGAGTCTTTGCCCAGGATATCACCAGATGATGTTCTTACCAGAGTAATATAGCTGGTACTATGGTCCTCTGGTAGCAGGGTGACAACGGAACAGGAGAATCAGCAGAGGGTGAGAGAATGCTCAAGGAAAGTCTATGACTAGCAGCAACTGGTAATGACTTAGATGTATGAACACGAGGAACAAGATGGACAAGTAAACGTGAGGAGAGTCAGTGGTCTGCGTACAACAAGTTGTACCACTGCTATAGTGAGGAGGAATGTCCAGGAGTAGAGAGGAGGTAGTGAAAGTCAGTGGTCTGTGTATAGCAAGTTGTACCACTGTCTATAGTGAAGGAATGGGTTCCAGGTGCAAGTAGGTAACGGGGAAGTCAGTGGTCTGCGTACAGCAAGTTGTACCACTGCTTATGTGAGAGGATACTTGAAACTGGTGCCAATGGGAAACAGGAGTCAGTGGTCTGCGTTCAGCAAGTTGTACCACTGCTATATATATGTGAGGAGGGGCACGAGGAGATGAATGGAATACAGAGGATACACGGGGGGCACACGGAACTTGATCCCACGATGATAACCACAATACAATAATAACTGACAAGCGCTGCTTGAAGTATACAAAGTCACTATAGAGATCCAGGTAATAGGAAACAAAGTCAATAGTAACAATAGATTCAGTAGATGGAAGACTCCGGAGATGAACACAACACAGTCCAGACGGATATGCAACACAATAGCAAAGTCAATGGAAAGAATGCATACCGCGGTTCAGGAGAGCAGGCTGTCAAGGAGCAGTGCAGGGATACCTGAACGGCTGAACGCCGGCAGGAGGAGAGATCACTGGAGGATGGAAGCGGTAATCAGGTTGGTGCAGCGCACGAAAGGTAACCGGTAATCAAAGGAGCAATACTCAGGAAGCAGTAGTAAGTAAAACTGGAAACATGATGAACACGGGAGAGTAGAGGCGGTCTGGAATCCGGCAGTAGTAGCGAAGGCAGCGGAGGGGAGACACGCTGAACACAGGAGAGTTGAGACGGTCTGGAACCCGGCAGTAGTAACGGAGGCAGCGGAGAGCAGACACGCTGGACACAGGAGAGTTCAGGCGGTCTGGAATCCGGCAGCAGTAGCAGATAGGAATCAGCTTAGTGCAGACACGATGAACACAGGAGAGTTGAAGTGGTCTGGAAACCACAATCGTAGTAGACAGGAATCAGCTGGAGCTAATTACAAGAGGAAACACAGGAACACCTTCAGAGGCTCATGGGGAATGAGACTCCAAGATCAGGCAACTAGTTAATGATCACAGGTGGTTTAAATAGGGAGGGTTGCCTGATCATCCAATTAATTAAAAGCAACAGTACTGAAGGTTTTTTATAAGGGCTGCACATGCGCAGTCCCTCAGGATGGCGGACGGCCACATTTCCTGAACACAGGAGAAATGGCACTCACAGTCCGGTGAGTGACAGATAGATCATTAAGGATAGAACTGTCAGGAGAATGTGTCAGCCAAGAAGTTGCTGGCTCAAGGCCGGTATGTTGTGGTGAATTTGGACCTAGTTTGGAACAGCACTTACAATGTGTGCAGCAAGCTCTTACTTTTCATCTCACAAAAATAATGCAGGTTCTTCAGTCAGTGAGGAGAAAGGGACGATCTGGCCCATCCAAAACAATCCTCTACTTTGAGAGAACCATGATAATGGCCAGCCACTCCCATTTTGCCAAATTTTAGTTACCAGGTGAGACCATGTGTCCTTGGAAGTCCCCTGTTTGGTCAAAGCAATGATATGGCTAACATCTATCGAGAAATTCTGGCTAAAATGTCATGAACCTCTGGCCAACTGAGCACAGCGAGAGTTTCTCCAGACTAACCTATATTTCCTCTGCTGAAATAATGTGTTCCAGGTAGATAACTCTGAACTGACTGAAGAATCCCTTCTCCATCTTGGCATATAGTCTTTTATCCAGGAGCTTCGATAATATCTTTCCCTTGGTTGTGATGTTTCTCAAGTATCTTGTTATGTGCGTATTGTCGCTAACCAATAACGATTGTCGAACCTCGATTTGTGTTTCCAAAGCACAAAGATTTATTCGCAATAAGTAGAATAATATGCACAAGCGAAGTAATAGTAAATACAGCCGTTACTTATCGCAGGTGCTCTGGATCCAGTGCAGTCATTCAATCCTGAAGTCTGGGGACAAGAAGTCTGCACTCTGGATCACAAGCTGCTGCTTATATACACAATCAAATACAGTAATACAATGAAGATGGTATAGCTTGCATCTATTGGTCCAGGTCTTAGGAATGTCCAAGGGGTTGTCAATCATTGGCTGGTTCATCCCAAGGAATCCAAAGGAGGGGGTCATCTCTGCAGGGGGTATGCTCTGCTCTTCCCGCCAAGATTCCTTAGTTTTAAGTAGTTCATAATTCCCTATCATTCATAACTTGTGTATGCACTCTGTGATTCCCTCGCAGAGTGAACCAAACAATAGGATATGTAACAAGGTTCATTATGATACCACTCATGATGTGATTCCTTCAACCTTTTCCGTGTATTTCACTAATATGCATGTAACTCTGATATAACATATAAATACTACTATATTTCGACATAACTGACTATGTGTTGCAACTACCATTAATGTGTACTATTTTATAAGTATGCGTGTTTGTGCGAATGTATGGTAAAAGACCAATTACTGTTGCTGCCACGTGTAGTGGATGCGTACGCCCTTTCACGCCGTAGCGTGCCCTTGTACGTCGATGCGTACCATACGCATCTTTTCAGACAGAGACAACCAAGTTTGCTAGACTTTAATTGAAATAACTTTATCCAATTTGCTGACTTCGACAGTTCCACCCTTTGATAGTGTACTAAACTATCACCCAATCACCGTTTCAGGTTCAGGATTATACAATACTTCTTCACAGACCATGATCTCGGTATCTGGTACCACCCTTTCAGTCTCTTTCTCAGTGTTACTCCTATGAGACCATTTTCCACACTTCAACACAGTAGAAACACATTTGACAACTAAACCAATTGCTAAGATGACACCCAGTATAAGGAGAAGAAGCTTACCTACACTAGCAACCATTTTCTGTACCCACTCCCCCAGACTTGAGAACCATTTCACAGGGTTCAACCACGAGAACCAACCCGCCACCTTTTCCCCGACCTCATATAACGAAGAATTATGGCTCTTTCGAAATTCCCATTTCAGCTGTAAAATTTCATCCATCTTCCGGTCTATAACCTCTTTAGGGTCATCCGTATTATTAGTAATGTACGTGCAACATTTAACACCGAACTGGGTGGCCAGTGTCACACAGTACCCACCAGTAATAGAGGTGAGATAATTTAGTACCAGTCTATGTTGCACCAACTCCTTCTTGTATGCTTGTAGCTCCCTTCCAGTATACCTGAAAGTGTCATCATACATCTCGGTGATATTATCTATTAATTTAGCTAGGTCTTGGATATATTTAAAGTTTAATGTTCCCCGAGCAGTCCTGGTGAGATCTAAAGCAACCATAACTTGGAAACCAGCAGTTTCACTAATTAATTTTGTAGCTATGGGTTCCTCACCAGGAATCATATTTCTCTTGCCACGGTGTTCATACTGTGTGTGTATGTATGGTGGTGATGTAGTCTTGTGTATACCAACCATTTCTTCATGAGTATTAGTCATGATTTCAGGTACCAGTTTAGCTAAGAAACACAAGCCTTTGGAACTCGGAGTCACCCAGGAATAAGCTTTCCTTCCACAAACAAAATACACATCATCAGGGAGAACATAAGGAGCAGTATGCCCATGAATTATATCACACAGAGTTTTGAAAAAACTACCCATGCCTAGTGTCTCCATTTGTTCTAGACACGTGTCGGCATTAATGACATTTTTACATTTATCTGTAGAGACTTTTCCAATGGATACCTTCTTATGTTTGGATATACGCCCTAATCTGTGACTTCCATCAACATTCCTGCCTAGTAGTGACCTTGTGAGTCTCCCTCTAAAATGAGTGTGGCGAGCCATTGTCTGATCTGATAGGTCAGCCTCCCAATTCTCCAGGCGCTTTGCATGAGATATGTTTAAGCACAGCAAAGATCTGCCTATGTAGTATTGTAGAAGCATTAGACTAGGGGATCTAGTGTTATTGTACCTCCCTTCTATGGGCCTCCCACCCCTCAATTCGAGTACTTCAGATATGTTTAGAGGGAATGGCACTAGTCCTATATTATGCTGCCCTTGAGGCACGTGAGAGCACACCCAACACTTGGTTTGGTTTAGTACCTTACCCACCAGGGAGTAATAATCCTCCAAAGGATGCCCGCCTATATTCAGAGTACTGGGGGACTGGCATCGTTGGATGCATCTCTCTTCAACTAGGGAGTCGCAGAACTTGCAGATACAATACTCATCAGACAATAGCCCCAGAGTTCCTGAGCTAGCAGACCTTTTCATAACCCCTGGACCAAGTTTGATAATGGGCTGCTCTGAGTATCCTATTAACTTTTCTTTGGCCTCCATTTCATCAGTATCACTCCCAGAACTCTCCTCCGTCCTCCATCCTCCTTCACAAAAATAGAATGTCCTAGAAAGAGTAAAAACAAGGAAAATCCTGGAACAAAAGAAAAACAAAAACCGCCACTCCATCGCTGGAAAGATAGTTCTGAGGCAACGTCTCTGGTTCAGGTGTCTCGACTGCAGGCTTTAGGTCTCCCAAAACAGGCTCACAAGTGGCAGCTCTATGTCGTCGGTCTTAGTTTTATCTTGCACTTTCTCCGGATTATAGACTCTCCTGCAGTGGGTGGAATGGACCCAAGTGTCTCTCTCAGCAACCTTCAGTGATGTAGTACTGGTCAGCAGCACTTGGTACGGGCCTTCCCAACGGTCTGTTAAACAACCTGAACATAAGAAATTGCGGATCATAACATAGTCTCCAGGTTCAACATCATGACAGTTCGTCTCTGGCATACCAGGTGACAGCATTTTTAGTTTTTGTTGTTGTTGTTTTAGCTGTCTACTCATTCTTATAAGATATTGTACAGTCACTTCATTATTACACTTCAAGTCGTCTTGTGGACTCACGATCAAATGAGGTTGTCGTCCGAACAGTATCTCAAAGTGGGACAGATTAAGAGGAGGTCTAGGAGTGGTTCGAATGCTATGGAGAACCAACGGCAAAGCCTCAGGCCATGCCAACCCAGTTTCAGCCATTATCTTACCCAGCTTGTTCTTTATAGTACCGTTTACTCTCTCCACCTTACCACTGGCTTGTGGTCGGTAAGGGGTGTGAAGTCTGCTACTGATTCCGATGAGTTTACACATATTTTGGAAGATATCACCCGTAAAATGGGTACCCCTATCACTTTCAATGATTCTAGGGATACCGAACCTACACACAAAGTCTTGTACAATTTTCTTTGCAGTGAACACAGCAGTATTAGTGGCTGCTGGACATGCTTCTACCCAACCGGAAAACACATCAATACACACTAACACATACTTTAAATTCCTGCACGGTGGTAATTGGATATAGTCAATTTGTATTACCTGGAAAGGTCCGTCTGTAGGAGGGATGTGGGATGGCTCAGTTGGAATAGTTTTCCCAACATTTTTCCTCAAACAAGTAAGACATGACATTGCTTTCTTACCAGCCTGAGAGGAAAATCCGGGAGCACACCAGTATGCTCTCACCAGTTTGCACATACCTTCTTTACCCAGGTGAGTCAGGCCGTGTGCTGCTTCAGCCAGGCTTGGATAGTATGTTCGGGGAGCTACAGGCTTACCTTGTCCATCCCTCCAGAGTCCTGAGGACTCTTGACCACATCCCTTCGCCTTCCAGACCGCCTTTTCCTTCAGGGAACACAAATCTTGCATTTCAATTAATTTCTGCGTGTCTTATGTCTGAAAAACCATCATAGTCTCGGTCGATACAGTCATAGGTTGCCCTGCTGCCCATTTAGCAGCTTCGTCTGCCCTGTTAATGCCCAATGACACTGGGTCTTCTTCAAAGGCATGGGCTTTGCACTTTATGATGGCTACTGTTCTGGGTAACTGTATCGCTGTCAGAAGTCCTTTTATGTGTTGTGAGTGTGCCACTGGTGTACCTGCTGCTGTCGTAAAGTTTCTAAGACGCCAAAGGGCCCCAAAATCGTGCACTACCCCGAAGGCGTACCTAGAGTCAGTATATATATTGGCTGATTTACCCTCTGCCAATTCACACGCTCTTCTTAGTGCTACTAGTTCCGCCACCTGGGCTGAGTGAAGTGAACCAAGGGGTTCAGCTTCTACCACATCCTGATCATCTACAACAGCGTAACTAGTACATAGCTCTCCTGTCTCTGTCTGTCTATGGCAACTTCCGTCTGTATAAAACGTAAAATCTACATTTTCTAAGGGGGTGTCACGTATGTCGGGCCTTGCAGTAAAGGTCTGATTCAGGTGTTCCATACAGTCATGCGTGTCAGTATTCTTGCCTAACTCATCATCAACCAGGGTCTCCTCACCTCCCACCCTTTGTGTCTCTAGAGACACATACGGAAGGTATGTAGCTGGATTTAAGGTGCTACATCGTTTGATGGTGACGTTTGAGGGTGCCATCAGGGCTAGTTCCCACTTTGTGAATATAGCTGAAGAAACATGTCTGGTTTGGGCTGAATTTAACAGAGCTGATACAGCATGGGGTGTATAGATAGTTGAATTATGTCCTAATACTACGTCCTCGCTCTTACTCACCAGAAGAGCCGTTGCTGCTACACTTCTGAGACATGTTGGGAGTGATCTTGCCACATTGTCTAATTGTGCACTGTAGTATGCTACCTGTCTGCTAGCGTCACCATGTTTCTGTGCGAGGACACCTGCTGCACAACCATCAGCTTCTGTACAAAATAGCTCAAAAGGCTTTTCATAATCAGGTATTCCCAATGCAGGTGCTCTCGTCAGACTATCTTTAAGATCAAAGAACGCTTGCTCTGACTCTTCTGTGTGTACAACACGTTCTGGTTTTGAGGAAGAGACTAGCTCCTGCAATGGTAATGCCAGAATAGAAAAACCTGGGATCCAGGATCTACAGTATCCACACATCCCCAAGAAAGTATGAATCTGCTTCTGGTTCTGCGGCAGAGTCATGTGTTGTATGGCCTTAATTCTGTCGGTTGTCAGGTGTCTTAGCCCCTTAGTGAGGCAGTGTCCTAAGTATTTGACCTTAGTCTGACATGGCTGTAATTTATCCTTTGCCACCTTGTACCCTGTTTGTGAAAGATGAAGCAAAAACAATTTAGTATCATGTAAACATGACATAAAAGAATCAGAGCACAACAACAAATCGTCCACATATTGAATTAGAACAGACCCATTGTGGGGTTGAAAGGATTGCAAACAGTCATGTAAGGTTTGGGAGAAAATACTGGGGCTGTCAATGAACCCCTGGGGTAGTCTGGTCCATGTGTATTGCACTCCCCTGTAGGAGAATGCAAAAAGGTATTGGCAGTCAGGGTGAAGAGGGACTGAGAAGAAAGCAGAACATAGATCAATGACAGTAAAATTACTGGCAGACGGTGGAATCTGCATGAGGATGACAGCTGGATTCGGCACTACGGGGAATTGGCTCTCAACAACTTTATTAATTCCCCTTAAGTCCTGGACTAATCTATAGCCCCTCCCCCCATTCTTCTTCACAGGGAAAATGGGACTATTTGCTGTGCTGGCTGTACGAATTAAAATCCCTTGTTGTAACAGCCTCTTAATAACAGGATATACCCCTAGTTCCACCTCCGGTTTTAATGGATACTGTGGGATTTTTGGAGCTATCCTACCACTTTTTAGATTGACCATGACAGGGGCTACGTTTGCCATCAGTCCAGTGTCCTGTCCATCTCTGGTCCATAGGGAACCTGGTATTTCCAGCAACATCCCTTTTACTTGAGATGGACTGTGTTCTATAACAGTAGAGTGTAACATTAACCTTTGAGGGGTGTCCAATATATCCTGTACCTCATGTGCGACCTTCTCCGGTATATCTAAGAACACACCATCAGAAGTACAGTATATGACACATCCCATTTTACATAACAAGTCTCTTCCTAGCAAGTTAGTAGGAGCCACTGCAGCTAAGAGAAACGAATGCTTAGTATGCAGAGGCCCGATAGTAACTTCAGCGGGTTTAGTTAGAGGATAATGTAACACTTTTCCCGTTACCCCCATAGCTGGAATAGTTTTACTGGTCACCTGTAGATTGAAAGGAGAGGTTATCACAGATCGGGCCGCCCCTGTATCTGCAAGAAAAGTTTGTTTCCTACCAGCTATGTCAACTATCATTTTTGGTTCTTCACTCTGACTCTCAGTTAACCTCACTGGCTGTAAACTACAGGTATGGCCTGACCCCTAGCGCTGACTATTGATTTCCCGCGCAGCATTTGCTGCTGTAATATGCGCGGGTAGATGTGAGTCTTCTAGTCTATGTGAATCCCTCCTTGGAGGATATCTATGTGACCCTTCATTAGGATTATACCTTCCCTTTGTACAATCTTTTCTCATATGTCCTTCTTCTTTGCAATTGTAACATCTGAGCATTCTGCGTTTCCCGTTATGTGGGTTATATGCTGGTGGTCGTGTATGCATTTCCCCTAATGCCTGTATACTCACCGTCATCAACTTGTCACTCTTTTCTTCCCTTTTCCTAAAGATATTTTTGTCATGTTCCACAGCAACTTCTCTAAGAGAATCTACCGTGCTGCCTCTCCAACCAGGGGTTGAGGTTTGTACACTGGTTTTTAGATTTTCCTTTAAACCATCCATCAGTACTGTTACCGCTACTTCCCTATGATGTGGGTTCTCCCTTATATCTGATATCCCCGTTAACTGTGTCATTGATGCAAGAGCTCTACCAAAATAATCCGCTGCAGTTTCACTGTCTTTCTGTTTTATGGTGAAAATCTTACTCCAATTCACCACTACTGGAAAATATATAGCTAAGTGTTTGACAATTCTTTCTATATTCTTTTGGTTAATCTCATCAGTCAAGGTGTCATCTTTCTCCAACAAACAATCTTCAATAAATTTTTGTATGTTAGTATTGGGAGGAAGACACGCCCTCAACACTACACGCCAATCCTTATTGGTTGGTTCGTGGGCATTTCCTAAGTCTTTAACAAATTTCTGACATTTAGCGAACTCCTTTCTAGGATCTGGGAATTCAGTAATAATGGAACGTAATTCTGATCTAGTCCAGGGACAATGCATTGTAACATTTCTTAAAGGAACTACACCATCCTTATCCGGTTTCCCATTGGGAACTGATATTGTGCGGACTGGGAACGGACCCTCTGGTACACTGACTTCAGGGGACACTACAGGATTTGCTGGTTCTAGATTTAGAACGCTTTCACTCCTAGTGATCACGCTACTCTCACCTATCTCAGCCATTTTCTCATACTTGCGCTGAGCCTCTAGTACACTAACAGCATGGGCAATGGCCGAAATCACAGTGGGTTCATCTTCATTTTCAGATACACTTGATTTAAACTGGCTTAAAACAGGATACAACTTAGCAATTTTTCTATTTTCAGTTTTGACAACGGCTGTACTTACCCCTCCCGCCACATAAGGTGGCGGGGCGCGCTTGCGCTGAGTTCGCCACACTTCCCGATGGTTACTTCCGTTGTGCGCGCGCTTTTAGCCACGCCTACTTACGCTTTGCATTCGCTGCTCTGCCACGTGTTACCTTCCATTTTCCACAATTTTAAACAATCATTATGTTTAATCCTCACTTTCATTGAGGTAATCAACCATACTTTATCTTTTACAGTATTTAGTACCTCTGCATTAAAACTCCCTATTGTTGGGAAAGGCCTATCACAACCTTTGGTCATCTTGACCCACACGTCGCAATACGCAGTTGCGTATGCACCATATTTCTTACACATGAGAAATCTCGCTGAACCAATAGGACCTTCCTTAGGCAGTACCTTGGCCTTCTCTAGCGTTTGCTTAGCACCCATATTGAACAATAGGGTCCCAGAAATATCACAATATCCTGCCACAAAATAGGGTTCCAGAAATAACACAATATTCAGCCACTAATTTTCAACACTACCGCTAGAGATATTTTATCGGCCTGTGGACGTATTTGCTACAAGCCGCGTCCACTCGCTTCCTCTTGTATTAAACAAGGACCCCTAATACAGAAATATCAATGCGGACTAAAGGGTTATCAGCTTCCTGATCACCCCTGACTCTCCAACAAAATGTTGAGTTTATTACAACTGGTAGCATCCGGTAAAGTCAATTACCAGCCTTACCAACGTAATTCCTCCCCGTTACTCCCAAGTAACAATCACGGCTTTCCTTGCCGTGCGGTGCAATCGCAACGCTTAAAGCTAATCCGTAAGCGAGGCGATTACCCTTGGGTGCACGTCGCGAACACTTATTCAGTTTCCGCCCCCCGGTGTACCTGCCTTGCATACCGTACACCAGTTGGGCACCTGCCTCGTCAAACAGCAACTGACACTCTATTTTGCAATAGATAAAACCTTAGTCTATTTAAAGTCAACAAATCACACGACATACACCTTTTCTGCGCAGAAAATAAAAGAATTCCCAACAATAGTAATAATGTCCCAGAGGTTTTCACAAGTAATTATATTATGCACATATATAATAACTATCAAGACGATTGTTTAACCACGTGGCAAATCTACCGGAAGTTCGCGTACGCACAGCAGGAAATTCACATACGCTAAGCAATGCAATACAGTTAAAACGCACAATGACAGAAAAAAGAAACAGTTTTCTCTTTTGTCCCTAGGTTCTAGTTAGCGTGCCCTAGATAATGCAAAACGGACATTCAGTTTCACAACACAGAGTAAAATTCAGGTTTTGAACACCATGCATTCTTACCCGTTTATGACGCGTCTCCACCCTTTGTTGCGGAACCGAAATCCGTTGGTCTTGCGTATCATCGGCAACGAAACCTCCAAAGCTCACGAGCCCCCAAATTGTTATGTGCGTATTGTCGCTAACCAATAACGATTGTCGAACCTCGATTTGTGTTTCCAAAGCACAAAGATTTATTCGCAATAAGTAGAATAATATGCACAAGCGAAGTAATAGTAAATACAGCCGTTACTTATCGCAGGCGCTCTGGATCTAGTGCAGTCATTCAATCCTGAAGTCTGGGGACAAGAAGTCTGCACTCTGGATCACAAGCTGCTGCTTATATACACAATCAAATACAGTAATACAATGAAGATGGTATAGCTTGCATCTATTGGTCCAGGTCTTAGGAATGTCCAAGGGGTTGTCAATCATTGGCTGGTTCATCCCAAGGAATCCAAAGGAGGGGGTCATCTCTGCAGGGGGTATGCTCTGCTCTTCCCGCCAAGATTCCTTAGTTTTAAGTAGTTCATAATTCCCTATCATTCATAACTTGTGTATGCACTCTGCAATTCCCTCGCAGAGTGAACCAAACAGTAGGATATGTAACAAGGTTCATTATGATACCACTCATGATGTGATTCCTTCAACCTGTTCCGTGTATTTCACTAATATGCATGTAGCTCTGATATAACATATAAATACTACTATATTTCGACATAACTGACTATGTGTTGCAACTACCATTAATGTGTACTATTTTATAAGTATGCGTGTTTGTGCGAATGTATGGTAAAAGACCAATTACTGTTGCTGCCACGTGTAGTGGATGCGTACGCCCTTTCACGCCGTAGCGTGCCCTTGTACGTCGATGCGTACCATACGCATCTTTTCAGACAGAGACAACCAAGTTTGCTAGACTTTAATTGAAATGACTTTATCCAATTTGCTGACTTCGACAATCTTCCATACGTTCCCATCTAAGATACAAATCAGAGAAAGTTCAGTTTGGGGAAGACAATGGCCTAACAAAGAAGTTTAAGAACAGTTGGAAGAGCTTAATTCTTGATCGTTATTTTGTTGAACGCGGATAGTCAAAGCAGAATCCTTCTTCACCACAAAAAAGAACCCTGTACTGGCTAGGGACCTGATGTTAGCAACCCCTCCAACCAATACAGCAAAACCCGGAGTCTGCTCCGAAAGTCTGGTGTTCACTGTTGCCCCTAGTGGTGGGGACAGACATGGCTGCAGACAAACAGAGGGTTGTGAGATGTGCACTGGCTGGGGAGAACCCAGGAATAGAGTTACCGAGGCCGTAGAGTAGGAAGTGCAGGAGGGAGTCCGGTAAGACACTGAGTGAATGGTGTCAAGACTGATATATCACTCGTGGCCACTGGAATAAATATAGAAACAGCTGATAGAGAAGTCCCATGATCCACAGCGACTTCTGTACCGGTGCTTGTCTGAAAAGGAACGGAACTTGCAGTGATAACTAAAGATGATGAAACTGAACGTGGGCAGTAGCCAAGGGTAACTACAACCCATAGTACCAGTGAGAGTCCGGAGATTTGAGGGAAACATTTTCTTGGCAGTTGCCAGGGGTGACTTCAATAATAGGCACATGGTGATATATGTAAACAGTCAATAGTACCTGTGGCAAGGTTGAGCAAAGGAAGATTGTTGAAATCTGAGCACAGAGATGCTGCAGGGGCTGCGTCTCCACATTAGGTTAAGATGAGCAGAGGAGCTGCAGCTCACACCGGAGCCATGCCTGGGAGCATGACTTTACCAGGGTCCAGGAGATAGCTGTCTGGAACTGGTGAGTAGATAGTAGAATCGTCAGGAACAGAATCAGGTCTGGTACACGGGATATCAACACAGGAGAAGAGTCAAAGCAGAGCAGAGTTGGTACTTAGGGAAATCCAATGAAGAGTAGTCAGGAACGAAAATGGTCATGTACACGGGAATACACTAAGTCGGCAGGAAACAACAGGAGCAGGTAACAGGGAAAATGCAAGGCAGCAGAACACTAAGGTAAAGGTATTACTGGCAATCCTGCTGAGGATTAGCCGGCTATTTAAGAAGAGCAGAACCAATAGGCTGCATGTGATAATGAGGAAGCCAGGTGAATAAGCTAGGAGAAACAGGCTGGCCAGGTGAGGCATAATATAGAAATGACAGCATGAAGTGAGGGCAGATTCTGACAGAGAACAGACCTAACTGACCCTATCTTATACCTATATAATCTATCTGCCTATCTGATCTATCTAAACTAATCTATCAATTCTATCTAAGAACTAAACTAACTACCTATCTGAACACCCAGTGGCTATCTAACTTACCTAACTACCTACCTATACCTAACTCTATCTATCTGTCTATCTATCTAATTACTCTGACAGAGAGCCCGGCGAGTCATAACACCTGAGATATTTTTTGCTCCATGTTCTCCTGTATGTAGGTTGGCATGGCCATTGTCTCAGGCTTAGCCAGCAGATAAATCCTGCTGCTTGATTGCATGGTGCCATAGAGCAAGTTTGTTGGGTATTCTGTATGGGGTAGTAGTGCTTCTGTCTGCTTTTTGTCAAACCTTTGCTGTGGGTTATGTGTGTAGTGCCAGAAGTAACCAAGGATGGGCTTATTTTGGTAAGGATTGTGCTGAATAAAATCAGCTCCCAGTGACTGGAATTGACACACATTAGCACCTGGATAGGCTTGTGGGTTACTGATGCTGCAATCCATCCATAGCTTCTATGATCATTGGCCTGATTTTCAGGACTCAGGGTAGTTCCATCTTGAAGGTCAAAAAGTCCAAACCTATTAAATTATCCATAGATCTGGAATCCAGGAGAGGGTGATGGATAGCTTAAACATTGAGGAAGAATTAGACAAATAAACAATATACCAGCGCTCACCAGAGTAAATAAATAAGCTGCCACATGGGGAGATAAAAAGGTGATCCTTAAACCTCTTCAAATAACAAAATGAAAAGAACAACAAAGATCCCCGGCGCTATAAACAAGATGTGTGGAAGACCAATGATAATGTAAACAGTGTATTATAAGCAGCGTAGGCAAGGTACAAACATACAATATACGAAAGTCTGCAGACATAAATAAAAACACAAAATGCAATAAAAAAATAAAAAATTATGTATTCATAAAAAATAAAAATATAGAAAAACATAAAAATGGCCAATGATGAATCTCAAGTGAAACAGAATAATATACACTCAATTGTCCTCCAACCATGGATCCACGAAACTTCACCCCAATAAGGGTTCCAATGGAAAAACACAGAAAGTCTAGACAGTGCAAAGCACACTTGTTCCCAAGATAATACGCTTCCAATACAGCGTATGGAGAAACAAAGGCTGACAGATGTCCACAAACGCCGGTATAAGACTTCAGATGCTGGTTACTCACTGTGCAGGTCCCGGGCAGACATCAGCCGGCTACGCTCCCCATGCGCATATGTCCTCAGGTCCTTGAAGCTGGGTAAAATGATGGAACATCTAAAATATCACTTGGCCAAAGTTATGAAACATAAACCATCCTACTAAACAACGTGTTTCACCCGCGCTAGAGCGGGCTTCCTCAGGATAAGTGAATGGTATAAAAAACATGCAGGTTTATATAGGAAAAAACGGGAGGTCCTAGAAATAAAAACTGCCAATAGGAATCCAACAAGGATAAATGACACGTCTGTATTGAAAGCACAGGAAACACCCCTTATGCATTTAAAGGTAAATGTTAGGGATGTGCAGCGGCGACTTTTGAGGTCTCGTGTTTCGTGTTTTGGATCCGGATTTTCTCGATGTTTTGGGTTCGGATTTGTTTCGCAAAACACCTGCCGAAAGGTTTTGGTTCGGATTTAAGGTTTTGGATTCGGATTTTTTTTGAAAAAAGCATAAAAAGTTAAAAAATCAAGTTTTTGGGCTTATTTTCACTCCTACGCTATTATTGACCTCAATAACATTCAATAACAAGCATTTCCAATAATTTACCGTGTATTCTGAATACCTCACAATATAGTTATTAGTCCAAAACGTTGCAACGAGGTATCTTTCTGGACTGCGTAGTGGAGTGGTCCCCACAATATAAATTAAAAACCCTGAACTTGTATGATTCGCACCAATAATGTACCTGGACTGCGTAGAGGAGTGGGTCACCACAATATAAATTAAAAACCCTGAACTTGTATGATTCGCACCAATAATGTACCTGGACTGCGTAGAGGAGTGGGTCACCACAATATATATAATAAGAAAACCATCAACTGGTATGAATCGCACCGAATAATGTACCTGGACTGCGTAGAGGAGTGGGTCACCACAATATAAATTAAAAACCCTGAACTTGTATGATTCGCACTAATAATGTACCTGGACTGCGTAGAGGAGTGGGTCACCACAATATATATAATAAGAAAACCATCAACTGGTATGAATCGCACCGAATAATGTACCTGGACTGCGTAGAGGAGTGGGTCACCACAATATAAATTAAAAACCCTGAACTTGTATGATTCGCACCAATAATGTACCTGGACTTCGTAGAGGAGTGGGTCACCACAATATTATTAAAAAACCCTACACGGGTCTGAATTCCACCCAAAAAGTTTATGGACTGCGTAGTGTAGTGTTCCCCACAATATTATTATTAAAAAATTTTGCAGCAACAGTCAACGTTGTTTTTTATCTGATACACCTCTATCTGGACTGCATAGTGGAGTGGCCCCGGTACCCAATTTGGTACCGGGGCCACAATACCTCCTCCAACCATAGTACAGACCATTCGTCATTGAGATCCCATCAAGTATGTTAAAGACAGACAGGGTCGAAGTGTTATTGGTTGACTTTGTAAACCAAAAAACTGTCCCTGTTGCACATAGTCGTGCAATGAAGACTGACTTTTTCATTTAAAGGCACCATCTTTAAAGTGTAGTGTTTGAAGTCATATTATACTTTTGGTAAAATTGGTTTATTTTGTTCCTCTTTATGGTAACTACTAATAGAATTAAAGTATTAAATAGAAGCGGCAGTTCCTCTTTATGGCAATTAGTAATAGAATTAAAGTATTAAATAGAGTGGTATAGAGTGGTAGTGTGGTATAGAGTGGTCCCCACAATATAATAATAAAACCCTCAACTGGTCTGAATTCCACCAAACAAGTATCTGGACTGCGTAGTGGGGTGGCCCCGGTACCCAATTTGATACTGGGACCACAATAAAATAAATACACCCTCAACTGGTCTGAATTCCACCAAACAAGTATCTGGACTGCGTAGTGGGGTGGCCCCGGTACCCAATTTGATACCGGGGCCACAATAAAATAAATACACCCTCAACTGGTCTGAATTCCACCAAACAAGTATCTGGACTGCGTAGTGGGGTGGCCCCGGTACCCAATTTGATACCGGGGCCACAATACCTCCTCCAAGTTCCAAGTGTAGTGTTTATAACATATTAACACTACACTAATTCTAGCAAGTCAAAACCTCTTGTTTTAAATAATGACAGGGCATTTAACTTTTGATTTAAT
The DNA here is from genome assembly GCF_038048845.1 of Mixophyes fleayi. Classification (NCBI taxonomy): domain Eukaryota; kingdom Metazoa; phylum Chordata; class Amphibia; order Anura; family Limnodynastidae; genus Mixophyes; species Mixophyes fleayi. The sequence goes on along the minus strand of NC_134403.1, from coordinate 212,886,175 downwards.
TTATTGAATTTGTTGGCATTTTCTTTTACTTTTTGAACATGGCAAACGACTGTTGAATGGTCACATAATGCCAAAAAAATAGTTGCAAGATGGAATTGTCCTTGGGCCCTCCCACCCACCCTTATGTTGTTGAAATAGGACATGCACACTTTAACAAACCAATCATTTCAGCGACAGGGCCTACCAAACAACTGTGGCTGAAATGATTGGTTTGTTTGGGCCCCCACACCACTAAAACAATTCATCTCTCCCGGTACAAACTAAACAGGCTCTACTGAGGAAAGATGTCGTCCTCATCCTCAACCTCTGATTCCTCTTCCCCTACAGTGTGTACTTCCTCCTCCTCACACATTATCAATTCGTCCCCGCTGGACTCCACAACCACAGGTCCCTCTGTACTATCTGGAGTGCAGTGCTGTACTTCATTGAGGAATTGAATATTCCTTTTTTTAAACATCATTTTTTCAACGTTGTGAGGAAGCAACCTCCTTCGCCGCTCACTGACCAGGTTCCCCGCTGCACTAAAAACTCTTTCCGAGTACACACTGGAGGGAAAACAACTCAGTTAAAACATAGAGCCAGTTTGTACAGGGGCTTCCAAACTGCCTTTTGGAGTTCTACCACGTCACTACCTCTAGTTAATTTAGATTGCAAGGCTTGTAAATATAAATACTTTGAAGATAAAAAAAGCAGGCTGCACAGACTGTTGAGCTAGAAAGTGAAATTAAATGGACCACGCTACTTTGGTGGCTATTTATGCCCCCTCCCCCCCCCACCGCCCTACACTTGTAGTTGAATATAAATAAAGCAGTCTGCATAGACTGTAGAACTAGAAATTCAAATATACAAAGAAATGGACAAAGGCAGTTTGGTATCTGTCTGCATCAGATCCCCTCTCCACTAGGAGTAAAACAGAAAACTTTTCAGCCGTTATATAATCTAGAATATAAATAGAAATTAAGAAAGGCAATTTGGTATCTGTCTGCATCATAATCATCAAAATCCTCCTCAGCGCCAGCTACATCAATATCCTCCTCCCGGTGTACAACATTCACACCTTCATTAGCCAAATATGTAACTGGACTGTGGGTGATCCTTTCAGCATATGCAGAGGGCGTGCTGCAAATGCTGGATGGAGTCACCTCTTCCGGTACAGTGATGGGAAGGTCAGGGTTCACAACCAACAACACCCTTGGACACGCCTTGGGGATTTGTGATGTCATCTGTTTAGAAGGCATAGTTCTTTGCTGTTTTGTTGTTGTTGCTGACAGCATAACTCTCTTAAATTTTTTGTAGGCGGGGAGAGGAGGAGGGCTTGGATCCTTGGGTGAAGCTGGACCACTAGTCATGAACACGGGCCAGGGCCTAAGCCGTTCCTTGCCACTACGTGTCGTAAATGGAATAATGCCAACTTTACGTTTCTCCTCAGATGATTTTAAGTTTCTCTTTTTGCTATTTTTGGAGAACTTCGGCTTTTTGGATTTTACATGCCCTGTACTAGGAGATTGGGCATTGGGCTTGCCAGACGACGTTGATGGCATTTCATCGTCTATGTCATGACTAGTGGCAGCAGCTTCAGCATTAGGAGGAAGTGGGTCTTGATCTTTCCCTACTTTATCCTCCAAATTTTGGTTTTCCATTATATGTAGCACAAGAGAGCGTACCCCTAAGCCACACACACTCGGCAAAGCCTTTAAAAATTATATGCGGCACAGGAGAGTAGCACTGGACTTATACTGCTGAATCAGTGAACTTTGTAATAGCAGTACCACTGGACTTATACACTGCTGAATCAGTGAACTTTGTAATAGCAGTATCACTGGACTTATACACTGCTGAATCAGTGAACTTTGTAATAGCAGTACCGCTGGACTTTTACTGCTGAATGTGTGAACTTGGTAATATTGCAGTACCAATGGGCTTATATACTGCTGGATTGGTTTTGCAAATTTGGTTATAATTATTTTTTTTTTTACATTTTTTATTTTAATTTTTTTTATAACTTTTTTTTTATTTTTAAAAAACTTGGGAATAATGGGGAAATAACTATGCCCTTAGAAGCACAGAGCACAGGACACAGCACCACTGGACTGAACAGGACACAGCACAGGACCCAGCAGCACTACTGAACTCAGCAGGACAGAGCACAGGACACAGCACCACTGGACTGATACTGCAGAATGTGTGAACTTTGTAATATTGCAGAACCACTGGACTTTTACTGCTGAATGTGTGAACTTGGTAATATTGCAGTACCAATGGGCTTATACTGCAGGATTGGTTGTGCAAATTTTGTTGTAATTAAAAAAAAATGTAATTAGTTTTTTGTATTTTTTTTAAATAACTTTTTTTTATTTTTTTAAACACTTGGGAATATTGGGGAAATAACTATGCCCTTAGAAGCACAGAGTACAGGACACAGCACCACTGGACTGAACAGGACACAGCACAGGACCCAGCAGCACCACTGACCTCAGAAGGACAGAGCACAGGACACAGCACCACTGGACTGAGCACAGCACAGCACAGCACAGCACAGAACTTAACTGAACAGCACAGAACTTAACTGAACAGCACGAGATATAGCAGGACAGAGGACCACCTAACACACCCTCCCTCTACCCTGATCAATGCCCGAGTGAAGATGGCGGCGACTAGCGGGGAATTTATAGGATCCGAGTATCGCGAGATCCGACAATGGGATTATGAGTCAGAGCCTCAGTTTAAGATTTGAATTTGGCGCCAATACCCGGATCTGTCTCGGATCCGACTCGGATCGGCAACGTTCGGGTGGGCTCGGATTTCATAAATCCGAGTGCGCTCATCTCTAGTAAATGTACACATAAAATAAAGAAAAGGGGAAGAACATGAATAAATGCTATGTTAAACTAGAAAAGAATATCACATAAAAACCATAAAAAACATATTATATCCTTGCATAAACATAAGGTGAAAGAGTATTAGTTATCCAAAAAGACTCCTAAATCAAAATCAAGGTTAAGAAGCCGTGGGGAAAGTTTGCAGCACATAAATCCATTTGGATTCCTCCATAGAGATTTTCTTTATAAAATCACCACCCCTCCAGTTTTTTTGGGCCTTCTTAATGCCTACAAACTTCAATGTAGTAGTATCATGATTGTGATGTTTGGAATAATGATCCGATAGACTGTGCATATTAAATTCTTTGTTAATATTCCTAAGGTGCTCAGATAACCTAACATGTAAACTTCGTATGGTACGTCCCACATACTGGAGGGCACAAGGACACTCCAGCAAGTAAACAACCCCAGTTGTATCACACGTGATCTTCTCCTTAATGGCATATTCCTTGCCAGTATCCTTACACACAAATGATTTGATAGGCCTGGTAGTACTAGGCCCCGTAATCTTACATGCCTGGCACCGATTGCAGAAATAAAATCCACTTTCGCCCTCCCCTAACCATGTCCCCTCCTGTTTCTTGGTGTCTAAAGGTAGAAAACTCCTAACCAATACATTCTTATGATTAGGAGCCTTTTTATAAATTAATCTCGGATGCTCTGGAAGGATGCATGCTAGTTTCTCGTCTTTCTTAAGAACATGCCAGTTGTTTTCTAACAATCCTCTCAAAAGACCTGGCCTGCTCATTAAAATCAGTAATAATAGCTGGATACTCCAACTCAGTAGATTTATTTTCTTTATGAGTGAGTAGAGGATCTCTTTCCAAACTAAGAACCTCTTGATAGGCTGTTTCTACTATATCAGGATCATAGTCCCTATCTAGAAACCTGTCTTTCAAAAGGGTTGCTTGTTCCTTAAAGGCTCCCAATTCTGAGCAGTTCCTCCTCACTCTCATGAACTGGCCTTTAGGTATATTTCTAAGCCACATCTGATGATGTCCACTAGTAGCAGGAATAAACATATTACAGTCCACCTGTTTCCTAAACGTTTTGGTTTTCAAGCTGTTGTCATCAACATATATTTCCAGGTCCAAAAATTCTACCTTGATCTTACTCGAGTGGGCCACAAATACCAAGTTAAGTTCATTGTTATTAATAACATCAAAAAGACAGGGGCGCTTCCTTCCATAGTGTAAAATCCAAGTAAAATGTTTATTTCCAAAACATTAAAATTGCACGTACCAGAACTGAAAAGTTTTCAGGCATAAATCAGTAGGTATCTAGCATCCAAGTGGGGATATCATATCAGTGTGATACTCACAGATATTCCACAATCACCTCTACGCGTTTCATCCTTGAGGACTTCTTCAGGAGGTGTGGATCTCTCTTTACAGGATTTGTTAAAACTTCTTTCATGTACTCTGCAACTGTAATAGGCCCCGTTGATTTTATTTTCATAGTAAGGTGTTTGAGCAATGGGTTGCAGTCTAGTGGTGGTTCAATTTTGCTACTTTGGTATCTGCCAACATGACTTGCAGCAAATGCCGAACACATAGAAATCACACCTCTTCCACCTTTTTGTAACGTTATCAGTCCGCTTATACTGCATTTCAGCCCTGAGAAGTGTCTTAGAAAAAAACCCGGAAGTAAGCAAGTAGGATACCGATTGAGGACGGGGAGCGTAGCCGGCTGATGTCTGCCCGGGACTTGCACAGTGAGTAACCAGCATCTGAAGTCTTATACCGGAGTTTGTGGACATCTATCTGTCAGCCTTTGTCTCTCCATAGGCTGTATTGGAGTGTATTCTCTTGGGAACAAGTGTGCTTTGCACTGTCTAGACTTCCTGTGTTTTTCCATTGGAACCCTTATTGGGGTGAAGTTTAGTGGATCCATGGTTGGAGGACAATTGAGTGTATATTATTCTGTTTCACTTGAGATTCATCATTGGCCATTTTTATGTTTTTCTATTTTTTTCTATATTTTTATTTTTTATGTAACATAATTTTTTATATTTTCATGCATTTTGTGTTTTTATTTATGTCTGCAGACTTTCGTATATTGTATGTTTGTACCTTGCCTACGCTGCTAATAATACACTGTTTACATTATCATTGGTGTTCCACACATCTTGTTTATAGCGCCGGGGATCTTTGTTGTTGTTTTCATTGAGGAAGAATTACCCCACTGTTGCCTCCTGTTCTGATGTGCAAAGCTGCTTCCTGATGGCTGACTACTCCAATATTTCCAATTCTGGGCACTCTGCCTATCTGTATGTGGAGAGTTATCTCATCCTCAGGCAAAGGAAACATCCATAGCTGCAAGTACTTCCTTAAGCTCTTAGTTTGCCCAACACGGATCATTCATGGTCGGTGAGTTAATAGAAGATGTTAGGAAGCTGTCTCTTTCTGGTGAAATTTATGCTCCTGAATTTGGGTTTAGAGCCAAATTAATATGTTGATAAGTCCTTCAGGGAGGCGTAAAGGTCTAGACAAGTGAACTTGACTTTAATGGGGGCTACCAATCCTTTCTGAAATGAGGAAAGTAGTGAATTATCGTTCCATGTGGTCTCTGATTCTAGAGTCTGGAATTCCATGGAATACTGGGTGACTGAGAAATCATATTTCTTTATCTGGGCCACTAATGCAGAGGCATTGGCAATGTGACCTGAGTCAAAGATCAGAATGCCATAAATACTTTGCTATTAACCATTAATATATCCTCCTTCTTGTGTAGTGGTATTGCCCGAACCAAAGCCTGACCAGTCAGCAGAGAGATAACATATTCCATTTTTTTATGCTATGTTGTGAATGATGCTGCTTGTAACTCAAATTGCAGGCAATCTGGGTTAGAAATTCCCTCTACCATTCAAGCTTGACATCAAAGTGGAAGGCTGCTGCAATTTTAGGTCCCCAGATGAAAATAGACAGTCATTTGTTTTTAGTGGACAACAATTTGCCATGAAGCAATTGAGTTAACTGACCAATGAATCATAGCAGGCAGCTGCTGTATGGATTGTTTGCTTCAGGATGCCAATATCTGCCTTGTTTATCGCTTACCATTGTTGCAGAGCATCACATGGCAGCTCTACTCCTGCATAGTCATTGTTTTGGCACAAGCAAAATATCATGGTGCTGGTTGATCTAGGTATAGAACCACTTAGCTGGACTAGCTATCAGAGACAATCAGCATTCTAAGAAGATGCATCATGAGTGACAAATCTGAAGTGAATGTGATTGAGAAGGTAACATCGCAGGGGACAAAGCTGAAGTTGATAGTTTGGAAAAGGTAGTCTAGTGAGGGATCAACAGAGACATGCAAATCCAACACTTGGCTGCATACAGGTGAGGTGTAGTCGTCCTGATTAAATTGACCTTTAGCAGAAATGCTGACTGCAGTAAATGATAAATAGTGTTGCAATTTCCAGTGTTGATTGTGTACTAACAGATAGAGAGGTAGATGTCTGTGAAAAGGTGGTTAAGCGAGCAAAACAAGTGACTGAAATGACAGAAGGGAAAGAGAGAAATTAGCAAAGGGGAAGTGAGGGAAATATATTAGTGGGAATAAAATGAACAGTCTAAAGCAATGTCTAAGGGAGTCTACAGAGGAGTAGTATGAAGGGGAATAAGTACAGATAAAGAGGTGAAGTATGGAGGATCAAGAGAAGGATAGTATTCGATTTGGAAACAAGGAACATAAATATAGCAATAGAGTACAATGTGTAAGCATAGTTGATTGGTGTAGAACCAGATTACAGTAACACAAAACAGAACAGAAAATAAAGACATAGATCAGTTAGTTAGATTGTAAAATAGTTGTCAGTAAGTGATATATTACTTGTCATTTAGTCACTAAATTAGCAATTAAGTTTTAATCTGTAAGTGAAATATTGTAAGTTATCAATTAATATATTGTACTAATCAAGACTTCTAGTTACTAGGTATTATTATTATTATTATTATTATTATTATTATTATTATTATTAATAATAATATTATTATTATTAATAATAATAATAAATGATTTATAAGGTGCCACAGAATCTGACAACTAATACAGTAATCAGAATCATAAATACATGAAGCAGGTATGCAAGTAGCACAGCTGGCTGGGTGTGAGTATAACTCTATGGACTCAAACAGAGTGTAACAAACGATATGAGACAGTAGACAGAGAGGAGATAATAGGTGGGGTGGTGAGAGACAGTTGGAGCAACTGGAATTAAATGGAGATGATGAGCAATGGAAGGGGATCTGGTGGACAATATAGTCAATAGGGAGATTGGATTGGTGAATAACAAGAGGTGTGTTTTGAGGAAGCATTTGAAGAAGTGTAGGTTGAGGAACAGAATCATGTGAGGCAGGTTAAGGTGTTCAAAATGAGGCAGCACAGGAGAAATCTTGGAGGTGAGAGTGAGAGGTGGTAATAATATGTGAAGAGAGGCTTACCCCGAGACGCGGTCAGAGATGTGTGGGGGAGATGTGACCATCCACTTAACCCCTCATCTACTCTGCAGTTCTCCCCCCTCTCCCCTGTCCCTTTTTCTCCCTCGTATCACTGCCTCCCTTTCGTGCCTTTTTGTCCACCTTCCCTTAGGATGTAAGCTCGCATCAGCAGGGCTCCTCTCCCCTCCTGTCTCCATACCGACTCTTCTGCTCCGTATATACTCCATATGTCTGCCCGGAGTTTCTGAAGCATTGGTACTTTGTGTTTATTGTTCTGTAATGTTTCACCCTGTATGGTCTACTGTTTGTACTATGTAAGGCGCTGCGGAAACCTTGTGGGACCCAACAAATAAATGATAATAATAATAATAATGTGTTGGTGAGGGATTTGTAAATTATGATAAACAGCTTGGTCTGAATCCTGGAACAGACAGTGAAGGGATTTATGGGGAGGAGCAGTGGAAGAGAAGCCACCGGAGAGGAAGATTAGCCTAACCACAGCATTCTGTATGGATTGAAGGAAAAAAAGTTGGGAGTCAGGAAGGCCAGCTAGGAAAGAGTTAAGGGTTATTCCAAGGAAGCATAAATGGGGGCAGGAAAGTAAGTGATGTCATCAACCATGAGGGAAATGTTGGAAGGGAGATAGATATGTGAGTTAGGAAGGAGGGAGTGAGGTCAGGGGAGGAAAGATAGATTTGTGTGTCTTCAGCATAGAGGTGGTATTGGAGGCCAGCGGATTATATAAGTTCACAGAGAAAGGTAGTATAGAGAGAAAAGAGCAGAGCAGCAAAGACAGAGCCTTGAGGGACTCCGATAGAGAGAGGAAGAAGAGAGGAGAAATAATCAAATGCAGAGACAATAAAGGAGTAGTGAGAGGTAGGAAGCGAACCAGGAAATGGCAGTTTCTTATAGACCTAGGGAGTGAAGGATGTTGAGGATAAGAGTGGTTGACGATGTCAGAAACAGCTGAAAGGTCAAGGAGTATGAGTAAGGGGAAGTGACCTTTAAACTTAAAGGCGAGTAAGTCATTTGCACTTTAGTGAGGGCAGTTTCATTTGAGTGAACCAGATAGAAGCCAGACTGGTAAGGGTCAAGAATATAGTGGGAAGAGAGAAAGTGGGCTTAGCGATTAAAGATTAGTCTTTTAAAAATTTTAGAAGTAAAGTGGTGCATAGAAATGGAGCTGAAGATTGAGTGAGAGGATGGGTCAAGGAAGGGTTTCTAGAGAATAGGGGAGATCATCATCATCATCATCATCTATTTATTTATATAGAGATGAGTGCATTCTTTAAGGCAGAGGTGAAGAAATCAGTGGGAAAAGAGATGTTGAAAAGATGAGCAATGTGATGCCAGACATTATGGGAGAGGGAGCACAGAAGCTTGGAGAGAACAGTGTCAAGGGGGCAGGTTGAAGAGAAAGAGAGCAAAATGAGGATTTCACACACAGTTACAAATGGATAGGAGCAGAAGGTGGCAGTAGTAGTGGTGGAGAGGACAGAAAGGGAGGTTAGTGGCTAGAGCATTTTTCATTGTGAATTGTGTCAATTTTGTATTTAAAGTATGTGTAAAAGTAAAGATCGGTAATAGATAAAAAAGGAGGTTTTGTAGGGAGTATACAGAAGAGAATAAACAGTACCAAAGAGGCGTCATGGGTTGCTGGACAGCAAAAAGATGAGATATTTGAAATAGGTTTTTTGTCAAGAGAGGGGAAAGAATAGTAAGGGGAAACCCAGGTGCCAAAGTTATCAAGAAACAGGGAGGAAGGACCAGGGGGATGATAAAGGACAGAAATGCAAAGGCAGAGAGGTGAGAAGAACCGAAGAGGGTGAACTTCAAGAGAGGTGAAGGAGAGGGAAGGTTCGAGGGGGATAGCACTAAAGGTGCAGCCAGGAGACAGAGTAACACCTAACCACCATCTTGACAGTTACCAGGACATTGAGTGGGGATGACAGCAGTACAGAATGGGAACCCAAAGTTGCTATTGGCAGCCATGCTGGTATGGTAAGGATTGAATTGGGAACATTGGCAACTCATTCTAAACAGTTTTGAAACTTTTGTTCATCTCTAGTTGAGTTGTTTTCATAGTGTAACATGTATATTCATGGCTGTTAATGCATTTTTCAGCTGCTAACTAATGTTGGAAACCTGCATTAAAAATAAGAGGAAATGTTTATTTTGGACTTACTGCCACTATTGTCTACTAAAACTGTAAGATTGTAATGGTAAAAGCATAATGCATTACAATTACATCAATAAAATATATATGCTTGTTTTTTTGTGTTTTTTGTTTTTTTTTTACATATTTTCCAAACACATATTTGTGAATGAGCTCTAAATATAATCTAGAAATTTCATGTTGCTGTGTGACACTGAAAAAAAAATTAGGACCTGATTTAGGTTTTGGTTTTGTTGTACACACACTTTAAATGCCAGTCTATTTAGAAGTCCATCAAGATACAGTTAAAGTGCATCACGATAAGCTTTAATGCTAACTTGGTACAGCCGCATTCTTACATTGTATTTTGAGCTGCATGTATCTTAAAATACAGCAACTGTAAATACATACATGCGAATACAATTTTGCAGCATTTTATTATGTGTACATTCAGCCCACAAAACTGTGTTATACTCTAATTGAGGTCCTAAATGGGCTACTAATGTGTCTATATTGAATACTAGGTAAGGATTCTTGAACAGTGGGAGGAATTATGTTGGCATTTTTACAATTTGACAATATGGTGAATGCTAACACAAGCTCTTAGTTTGGCTCTGACAGTGAAGAGTTAATCATAGAGGGATAGGAAAAGATAAATCCCCAGGCAGTAATGTAGAAAAAAAGAAAATAAATGATGACAGTTTTATCAATTGTCAGGTTCTGTACTACCATGTACAAAAAGGCAAGCAATTTACTGAGTCTTGAACACAAAAGCTTGTACAATGACCAAGCTATGATAGCTTTTTTTTTTTGCTTGAGCCCTCCCCCCACTACTTCTGAGCCTCTTCTTTTCTTTTATGATTTTTTTCTCTTGATTTTTTTCTAAAGAAAAGGAGCCAGAATCGATACAACTCACCCCCTCCAATGGCTATTGAACAATATCCATGTAGGATTGACGCCCCATTCAGTTGGGAAAGCAGTCCAATTATGCTATGACTGCCAATTTTGGGGATATAGTCTCAGAAAATAAAAAAAGAAAAGAATGAGGTATTTAGACTGAAGCACTAGAGGAAAGCCAGGTAACCCTTTCCATTTCAGAACATGTTTTCTTTGCAGTTAAATGTCATATTTAGCCTAAACATTTTCATCTGCCTTCCCACAAATAAAGCAAGTACAGTATATTGTTTTTATAAATGAAATGGATGTACAAGACAATCAAGAGGTCAACTCAGTATTGTGTTTATATATGTACCATTTACCACCATTTTTTTTTTCAATAAAAAAAATAAAAAATATTGCACATTAACCAAGGGAAATATAAATGGCTAAAATAGGGTTGACTTGGGTTTGCGGTGAGCCTGTAGCAGTCATGTAGCAATTAAAATAAATCAATTGCATTACTGTTGGTATAATATCATTACTAGAAATCATTTGCTAAGCCCCGCTGTCTAGCATGTAGAACCCATCCATAACTTACAGAAGTTAATACAATATAGTACAAGATACAGTAGAGGCAGGTCATTGAAAAATTCTTGGTGACATTAAAATCAGCATGTACAATTAAACCAACCAAATAATATGTTATTTTATCTTGTATATCTTCCTTTTTAATTTGGCACACTAAGTGAAAGTTTTTGACAACTTAAATGTAGCACACTCTGCACCAGGGCTCAAAGCAGGTTTTCCATGTTGCTTGCTATGTTTTTTTAATTTCCCATCTGCATAGGAGGAGAGAGAAGAAAGAAGACATATTTTATTTTATCATCAAACGCTTAACAAAGGCTTTTCATTTCATCTTTCTATTGAAATTGTATGTGTGTGTGCTTTTTTTATCCAATTGATATATTGGGCAGGAGGCTAAGGGATCCCTTGCCATTGTACTGGGACCATTGAGGTGGCAAAGTCCCAATCATCATCATCATCAGCTATTTATAAAGCTACAAAAAATGAATGCAGCGCTCAAATCTAACTATCTCCTAGTGTGGCTAGTAGAGCATAAATAGCAGATCACGAGTGGTCAAATGTATAAAATAGTATTTAATATCACAATAAAATCATACATATATTACCTATTGATGCTTAAATGATGATAATAGGAGGAAAGATATACAGAATCTACGTCACAGTGCACTGTGACATAGAATAATATAACAATTCATTGGCTGTAAAAAAACATATGTAATAGTGCTCATGAGTCTAAATTGTTGGAACCACACCGCTACTATTAGCAATATGTATAACAGCTGTATACCTTGTAGCCGATATTGTGGTCAAAAAATATAAGAATTGAGCATTGCTCTGCAGATTCCTCCCAGAAAAAAAGGGTGATTATTGCCGCAGTTATTAGTCCACATATAATAATAATAAAGCGCTACTAATTCCGCAGCGCGATACAGAGAACTCACTTACATCAGTCCCTGCCCAATAAGAGCTTACATTCTATATTCTCTAACATACACACACAGACAGACTTGTGTCAATTTGATAGCAGCCAATAAATCTACTAGTATGCTTTTGGAATGTGGGAGGAAACCGGAGCACCCGGAGGAAAACAACGCAAACACAGGCAGAACATACAAACTCCACAGAGATAAGGCTATGGTCGGGAATCAAACTCATGACCCCAGTGCTGTGAGGCAGAAGTGCTAGCCACTAGGCCACCATGCTGCCATATAATGTTTTTCATTACCCAGCAAAGGGTGCTGGTAAAAGACCCAGCATTTCTCAGCATGAGGCTGGTAGTCTCTGTGAGGGAACGTACTTGGCCTGGGTCACCACATGTTTTTTTAACAATAACGTATTTTTTTTATTTTAAATACAACTAATTTTATGCAATAAAAAAACAGTTGTGCTGGATTCCTACTGTCCCTGAATCTTTTGTCACCCAAAGCGTGGCAATCAGATTCAGCCGATGAAAATATATTACACATGAGTGAAAACAATGAAAATGGGGGAAAATGTAAAAATGTATTCAGATTTCACACATGAAACATTATGTGCCAAAAAAGTGAAATTGAATAGTCACTTAAACTTATTCTATATTTATTTTTGTTGCATTAAAAATGAATTAGCAATGATTTATATACATGTTTTAGAGGTGAGCAACATTTTAAAAACTGTTGAGTGAAATATTCACCATTGTTCATTTGCTGATGGAGTTTGACTTTGTGTTCCCAATACAACCCTAACCACAGCACTGAGTTCTCTCCATAGACTATACATTGCTTGAAATGGAAACTTACAAGAGAAAGCAACAAAAAATATTTTGCTAAGATAGAAAGAAAATACACATACAAACTATAAATTATTCTTAGCCCTAAAACTGCAAAGTGACAGGAAGCCACAGTGCGTATGAGATACTAACAAATTCTGGAAAGACAATGCTGAGCAGAAAAGCTATAACCTCTTGAGAAATGGCATCACAAGAGGAAATTTAAAAAAATAAATATAATGTGAACATTGACTCAATTACTCCACAGTTTCAAAGTAAAATGAAGTAAATTGATTTTTAAAATCAAATACAAAGCAAAAGGAGAAAGTGAGTGTTACAAAGCTAGACTAGTTACCAAAGGAACAATTGTAAATATTTGGACAAGACTATGAGGAAACAGTAAGAAATAAATGTGTGAAGTCATATGCATCACAGCCAACTATGGAAAGCAACACCAGATATAAAACCTGCATTTCTGTATGGCAGTATTGGTAGATTTTTACTTGAAAAATTTACTAGGGTTAACAAATTCAGAAAACAATGACCCACGGGTGTATGTGCATGTATCCATTTAGAGATGTGTACATGCAACTTTTTTCTTAAGATTTCTGTACTGTACATGAGCCCCAAATATGCACATATCCTTGCATACTGTATATTTTTTGTGCATCGTTGACTTACACCCCCCTATACCCAGAGATGTAGAATGAGATGGTCATGATTTGGCAAGTACAGGCAGAGTACAGTAAGAACATGTTCACGTAAGTGTGACACAATTAGATGTGGATGCATCGGCAGATACACTTTATAGGTGGTATATCTATTGTGAGTTTGGATTACTTGATATTTAAAGGCGTAAAAAACAGAGGTGTTTGTGTTTATCTACATTTGATATGGCAAATGTAACTTTCACCTTAATTAATAACTGTAAAGACAATATTTTCTATATACATTTAATTAGATTAGATTTGTTTTTTTCCCCATAAAATACATTTATAGGGCTGTTGTGAATGTACAAAACATGCATTACAGTTGCTTCTGATTACAAACACATGTTCTAGCATGCATACACAGCCATCATAACTAGTAATCGGCATTTATACTAGACCTGAAGCTAGTGCAAGTGATACAACAGTAAAACATGTACGTGAGAGATGCTTAAATTGTACTCTGCTGCGGCCGCTCAAGCTTGGCATGCCCTTACTGTACATTGACTATGTAAATATGTTCCCTCTCCTTCCAGTTCCGTCCATGAAATTGTAGGCTGTATTCACTAGTGTATAGTTCGGTTCTGTGGATACGCAGAGATTTTATGCAAAATACAGTATGCATAGGCAATTACGTTCTTTGGTGAAACAGGCATAAGTAAACCAAGTAAACTCACTTTGCATATATCTTTCCCTACTTACCTACTGTGCGCAAATGCATCCAACTGTAAATGAGCCCCCTTAGCGTGCGAAAGTCAGAAGGAGTTTTGTGGGATTCAAATGTGAACCAAGTCCTCTTGCATGGAAAATTAACCAGCCCTGTCTATACACTAGGAAAGAAAACTACACTATGTGGACAAACGTATTTGGCCACACCTGTTAATTATTGAATTGAGGTGTTTCAATCAGACCCGTTGACAGAGGTATATAAAATCAAGCACCTAGGCAAAGCAGTCTCCATTTGCAAATATTTTTGATACAAAATTGGTCGTTCTGAAGAGCTCAGTGACTTCAAGCATGGTACTGTGATTGGATGCCACCTTTGCAATAAGACGGTTTGTGAAATTTCAACCCTGCTGGCTACTCCACGGTCAACTGATATTGAAAATATTAGAAAGTGGAAGTGTTTAGGAACGATAGCAACTCAGCTGCGAAGTGGAAGACCACACATAATGACAGAGCTGGGTCATTGACTGTTAAGTTGCATGGTGCGTAAAAGTCATAAATGCTCTTCTGATTCCATAACTGAAGAGTTCCGAACTTCCACTGGCATGAATGTAAGCACTAAAAAGCAATGGGAGCTTAAGGGAATGGGTATCCATGGCCAAACAACTTCATGCAAGCCTGACATCACCAATACCAATACCAACCGTCAAATGGAGTGGTGTAAAGCACACCGACACTAGACTGTGGATCAATGGAATCACGCTTCTCTGTTTGGAAGTTAGATGGGCAAGTCTGTGTGTTGTCGGATGCTGGGAGAATGTTATTTGTCTGACTGCATTATGCCAACTGTGAAGTTTGGTGGAGGATGGATAATGGTATGGTTTTTCATGGTATAGGCTAGGCCCCTTATCTCCAGGGAAGGGAAATGTTAATGTTTCCGTATACCAAGTAATTTTGGACAATACTATGCTCCAACTTTGTGGCAACAGTTTGGGGAAGGCCCTTTTCTATTCCAACATGACTGTGCCCCAGTGCACAAAGCAAGGACTACAAAGAAATGGTTTGATGAGTTCTGAGTGGAGGAACTTGACTGGCCCACACAGAGCCCTGACCTGAACAACAATGAACACCTTTGGGATGAAATGGAACGGAGATTGCAGGCCAGGCATTCTTGTCCAGCATCAGTGTCTGACCTCATAAATGCTCTACAGAATGAATAGACACAAATGACCACAGAAACATACAACATCTTGTGGAAAGCCTTCCAAGAAGAGTGGAAGCTGCTATTGCTGTAACAGGGGGACCAACTCCATATTAAAGTATATGAATTTGAATACAATGTCATTACAGTCCCTGGTGGTGTAATGGTCAAGGATCCAAATACTTTTGTCCATACAGTGAATGTCCTCATGATGAGATAACATTTTGAGATAAAGAATTTGTGATATGTTACATATCTTAATTCTGAATTGAGAGAACTAGATATGGAAGTTTCCTACTTATTCAGAAAAATACAATTTAGGAAATGTTAACCTATTTTGGAATGGCTACCTATATGAATAGGCTACCATGAGGAAAACTTCTGAACAAGACTAGAATGCTTTAATGTCTGTCATAAGATGTCTGAAAGGAATTATAATTAAGAAATACAAATTTTCAGTAATAAATATGAGAAAAGTAACTGGCTACATAGATACAGACTTGGCCGGTGGTTTAAATAGTGAACGGTTCTAAATGCTGCATCAGCAGAAATCAAACAGCAGTAGTACTTTTATTAACTATAGCTGAATGTATCGCAGCAGGTTAAGAAGCAATCTGGTTACATAAATCCTTGACAGACTTTGAGGTGGACATGCAAAAACCTTTCTCTATCCTGGAAGACAATCAAGTATAAATAAAGTTGTTGGAAACAGGCAAAATGAACCCGTATACTATACACATTGATATGAAGGGTCACACTTTGACACACTTACAAGATAAAGGCATTATAAAGCTTTCGCATTGTCCATCTGGGAATATGATTGCAGATGCATTTGCAAAACCACAGCTTGATAATGACAACAAACAAATGTGCAACAATAATGAGGACTTCATGAAGACGCACCTTGCTAAACAAACCTCACACTGTTAAGAAGGGTTGCCAGAGCTACAACAGAGTAGAGGTCATTTATGAAGCTCCCTTGATGCATACCACAATATACCTTGGTTTTTCTCCAGTTGATCTCCAAGCGAACTTCTAGGTGCTCATTGTCAGGCATCGTCCCCGCATCGCGATTAGGAAGCCAGGACGGCCACCTGTCATTTCCGGCCGAGGGAGCTCTGTTGCTAGGCAACAGAGAAGCAGTCTCCCCCAGCCGTCTGAAGAGCTCCTTGAGCAGGTGCAGTGGCACGCCCAACGGGGCGCTATTTTCAAAGCTCTGCGCTATTACACTGGTAAATGTCTTGGAGAACCGCGACCTGCACATCCCTTGATGCGAAGTCCAAATCTCCTTGCGGGGGTCCCTGGCGAAAACCGGGTGTTCGTTAGACTCCGCGCCACCCTGTACAGTAATGCTAATGCCAGTCAGTAGCTCCATCCAGCTCACAGTCCTGACACTCATCTACTCTCCAATGTTGGAAAATGCAAACCTAAGTGGTACCTCACTGTGTAGAGAGGCAGAAAAATCTGAAAAGGCGCAATCTGCAAAAGTGTAAACTTCACATCAAATTCCTGCTTTCTAATACTCTAATACCACACCTTTCAATAAGTAAACCTTTCAGCTTGTGTTGCAAAATACTGCTTTGCTATTTATTTATGGCTTAAATTAATTATAACAATGAAGGGACTTTTGGACCTTTTACTACATTGCTAAGCGTGGGCCTATAAATATGATTCTCAGCCAAAGTACAACATTGAGGTGTAAAATGTGTCGACTTAACAGTATAGGGGAAGACTTAAAGACGGCCAGCAAGGTACAAAATTGAAGTTATTTTGTGGAGCAGAAATGCCTAGGCACCCCTCTGTAGAAAAAGGAACACTCCTAAAAGTAGATCCCCTTGAATTATTGTTCCTCTACTGCTCCAGGAAATGTAAAACTAGGCAGGATTACGCATATCAAATCAGGTCCAAAGTGGATTTTGCACTGCACAGCAGACATTTTGAGTGTAATGAATGACTTCAAGTGTTTCTTGTGGAATGTTTGCATCTAACTGCAGGGGGGTAAGGAAACTGGTTTCTAAGCAATGTAAGCGCATGTATTGCCTGTCACCATTTTTTTTTTGCTTTCTAGAGATTCAAACTGCCACAGACTCACAGTCACACTGACGCGGACAGCATCCTTTGTCTCTGTTGTTGTTGCAGCTATGACCCAACGTCAGGGAGGGGACTTCAGTCTATGCCATTGCTTTAGAAAACGTGAAGGAACTTTAGTGTATAACTAGCACATTTTAATTTCAGAATGCAGTGATTATACAACTATTATTTGCAGAAATATGATTAGGTACATTAACATTAATATGCTCAATTTTGTTGTTAAGTGCGTGACTTAATTGTATAACTATGCCGTTCTTTATGTTTCTGTGATGTACCCTGATGGATGCACATTATTTTCTTAAATGTCTATATATATATATATATATATATATATATATTTATACATACACACAGTGCATATAAGTCTTGTCAGGATGTTAAGTACTTGACAATATAAATTGTCCACACAGTTTCTTGTGACCCTAAACACTAAATAAACAGAGACCAGCTCTCCAGACACCGCCGAGCTTTGCTAGCATTGTGTCAGGTGCTGTCACCGCACTGTCACTTCATGCCAGTGACGGACACCTAGCAATGGGACGTACTTCCGGCTACACTATGTGTCCTGTTGCTAGGCAATGCTAGGGACGCTTTATCGACGGTCAATTACATCGGATCGCCAAAATCACACTCACCTATCAGTGCTTACATTAAAGTATTTAAGGCACCTCTTCCCTATTGTCTGTGCCAGAGTATTGGTTTCACCAGCTCCAGCGTCCTGTATCCTGTTCCCTTGCACCTGTTATTTGCTAAATTGGTTCCTGATTCCTGGCTTGTTCCTGACCACTCTTTTGTCCTGCGATTTGGATTTGTAGAAATCTGAATTCTGACCTCTGGCTTGCTTCTGACCTTCCCTCTGGATCATTTTTGTGTACTGCACTTTTGTTTGTAATCTGACCCGGACTGTATGACCATTTCTGTTCTCTCCCGCTGCACTGAAAACTAACTTGAAGAACCATGACCTACGCACCTCACGCAGCCAAGCCCATACCTCCTTGCAGGGGTCCCTGGTGAATATCGGGGGTGAGTTAGACTCCATGGGGTAAATGTATCAAGCTGAGAGATTTCCGGCGGGTTTGAAAAAGTGGAGATGTTGCCTATAGCAACCAGATTCTAGCTATCATTTTGTAGAATGTACTAAATAATGATAGCTAGAATTTGATTGGTTTTTCAAACCCGCCGGAAAACTCTCAGCTTGATACATTTACCCCCATGCCTCCCTGTTTAGTTGTGCCAATATCAGTCATTGGCATCCTCGAAAGTCATTAACGTGACTCATTGGTCACACTGAACAGTGAAACAAACAGGTTTTTACCTGATACTCAGCGCCTGATCAGCCAAGAGGCTGACCAGGCTGGGGCACTGGTTAAGTGAATGTTTAAATTACTAGCATTTACAATAAAACTGATATAAATATTGTAAAATCAGTTTCACCCCTTCATTTTCACATGAGAGCTGCACTTTCCCTTTGTAGAAAGATGTAGCAATTAAGTTACCATTTTTGCTTTAAAGATAAAAAAAACTTTCCTTTATGAATGGACACCCTGATTATGGGGATTATGGCAAAACTTGAGACTCTTAAACAGAATAACAACTTTGCACTTCACATATGTAATTATTCTTAATGTACTCTGACGAACAATCTAGACAGTTTTTTTTGTGCATTAACCTTCATTTCTCCTTCTCTACCTCATTTAATTCTATCAGTTTATATTGCTTTATATCACTGTGTCCTCTACCTAACCTGCTACCAGAGATCAGAATTCTAAACTGGCTTAGTATGAAAATGTTATGTTACTGTAATCTACAAATTAAAGGGCTAAATTAATAATACCTATCATTAGTACTAGATTGTCAGTCAGCATTTAGCGATTGGGAGTTGTCCTGAAAAAGTTTTTCAAAGTAGGTTCTGCTGTACATTATAGGTTTAGAATATAAACTCTCTTATGTCAATGCAATTTTTTCTGAATTGTAAGACATTTTGCTCTTTTAATTGCCTTAAAGCAAAGTATTGTTTACCGTAATACATATTGAAGCTGTTAAAGAGAATGCAATACAGTATAATGAATAAGGAAGTTTTTCCGCCTTGATACAAATAGCTTGTCTGAGAATTACGGAAAAGCTTCCCTTTTCTTTAAGCTATCTCTTATCTAAATGGAAACTTTCATTTTTATTATGTAATTTACTATAAGTAGTGGAAGTCCCACCATTTAGTATTTATTTTTAACACTACTTAATGTAAGAAGAGGGTAATAAACAGAGCAAACTGGCCGTAGTGATAAATGCAGGTAGATGAAGTCAGTCAGGTCCAGGGTCATAGAAGGCAAAGAATTCACACACATTCACACACAAAAGAGTTTCCAGAAGAAGCCATGGCATGGCAATGAGCAACTTTCATTCTCATGAAAAACATCAACAAACATACCCTGATTCATCAAGGCACATATATGCCATTGTTATCATACACAAGATCACTCTGCACATGTCCAGAACCTGGAGATACGTCCGTAAGCGCAGCCCTGTCCACTACATTTTTAATTGTTTTAGCAATAATATTTCCTTTATTATTAACAGGTGACATTAATTCAGTTTTTTTTTCTATTTTTCTGAGCGTTCTTTTACAAATTAATAATCCACATTGTTGGAAGTATCCTGCAATGTCTTGTGTAGTAGAGCACAGCAGACATACACCCAATTTCAAAAGCCCACATATCTTGAGATTCATGCCTTGATGAATTCAGAAGTGTGCAAAACCTAAATACGTGTGTTTAATACTGAAATCAGGTTGCACTCAGTATGTGTGCCTTAATGAATCAGGCCCACATAGTTTAAATATATCTTATCTCCTGACAAAGATCCTTTATAGTTACGTATAGTGTTTATATCTAAATGCCACACAAATAAACTGCAACTTCAAATTTCTGCATGTGAATTTCTGTCAATAGTGCAATGTCACATGAACATGCCCGATTTTGGGTGGCACTTGCAAGTTTGCAGATGTAGCCTCTCCAAATAAGGGCATTGATGGGGCAGATCAGGTGTAAATTGGGCAGATTGAGAACATTGGTGATTCCATCTCAAATTGAGTTATGGAAGGTTGGTGGGCATGCATACAGATTATAGGCAGCAAGATCCAGTTTCTTCTGTTGACACAGGGGCCTGATTCAGTAAGGAAATTAGAGCAAAAAAAATAGTAACTTTGCACCTTGGCAAAACCATGTTGCATTGGAGAGGGAACTAGATTTAAAATGTGGGGACAGATTTATAGTAGGGGAAGGGCATGTCCTAGATCGAATTAAAATATCAGTGTAAAAATTAAGCTATCACATATGCTACATGAAAAAACAGACAGTATTTAATGTGCAAAATAATAAACTAATTGCATTGTAACAAGGTTTTGTTCTTAATGAACCAAGCCCAGGATCTACAGCCAGAAAATTGGGGAATCGGTAACCAAAAAGAGGTTGCCATAATTGATAGCTGTTGTCTACCTTTATTATACAAGATTGCCAAATGTGTTCACATGGTCTTACTATGCCCAGCATGGTGGCATAATGCTCACAGCGCTGAGATTATGGGTTTAATTCCTATTTGTGTGGAGTCTGTATGTTCTCCCTCTGTTTGCATGGGATTCCTCCAGGTGAATAATTACATATGCTCTTTAGAGTTCTGCATAATAAGGTGGCATTATATAAATAATAAAATAATAATAATAATAACAATAATAATTATAATAATAATAATAATAATCTCCTTTTTTATACTCTACTTTAGTTATTTTATACTCTTGTTTCTTACTCTTCTGTTTTTATTTTTTTTTAATATTATGAATACATTTTTTATTGATTTTTATATGTACATGTATTTTATGCATTATTTTGCTAAGGTATTATCGAAACATAGAAACGTAGAATTTGACGGCAGATAAGAACTACTTGGCCTATCTAGCCTGTTAATTTTTTTAACCCATGATAACCTCAAACCCTTTTTGATCCTTAGTTCTTGTATCCTTATTAGAGATGTTCTGGTTCGGTTCTCAGAGAACCGAGCCCACCAGAACTTCGCCGATCCATGAAAGTGGCTCGGTACTTTCACGTGCCCTCAAAAGTGAAAACAAGGCAAAAAGTCATTGTGTCATTTGCAAAAAGGCATACTTTCTCTTCAATAACATTTGTAATGTAACTAATAAAGATATTAAAAAGCACTGGTCCAATTAGAGATCTCTGGGGTACTCCATTGGTAACCTTTCCCTCCTTTGAATGCAGCCCATTTACTACCATTTACTACTCTGTTTTCTATCCTGCAAACAAAATCTTATCCATTCAACCATCTTAGAATCTAATCCCAAGTTTGAGTTTATTTAACAGTCTACGATGAGGGACACCATCATAAGCCGTACTAAAGTTTAGATAAGCTACATCTATGCCCCTCCTTGATCTATTACTTTATTCACCCAGTCAAAAAAGTCAATAAGATTTCTTGGACATAATCTCGCCCAATTAATCCTTGATGTTTGGGACCCTGTAACTAGTTGGATTTTAGATATTATACAACTATTTATTTTAAGAGTGTTTCCAACAATTTCCATACTACTGATGTAAGGCTCACTGGTTTGTAGTTGCTCGCCTCTTCCTTGCTTCCACTTTTGTGCAGTAGGACTACATTCATTCTTTTCCAGTCTTCTGGAATTACTTCTGTAGCTAGTGACTGATTGAATAATTCCGTTAATGGTGTTTCCATCATCCCTTTAAGCTTTTTTTTAGTATGCTTGGATATATCGCATCTGGTCCCACTGATTTATCCACTTTCAGTTTTGAGAGATCTGTTAGGAACCTCTCTGTAAATGTACTTGTACCTACCTCATTTTATGAATATACTTGCAACTTAACTGTGGCCCCATCTCTTCTCTTTCTGTAGTGAATACAGACAAAAAATAATTTTTAAGATGATCTGCTATTATGTTGTCTTCCTCAACATGACTCTCACTCTCTGTCTCTGATCTTATCATTCTTCCCTTTGTTTTTATCCTTTCACTTAAATGCCTAAAATAATCCCCCCCTCCTTCAACTACTGACTGGGCCATTTTCTCTTCAGGTTGTACCTTTGCACATCTGATTACCTTCTTAGCCTCCTTCTATCTAGCAAGACACACCTCTTTGTCTTCATTATTCTGAGTCTGCTTATATTTCCTAAAGGCCACCTGTTTTGCTTTCACAATACTTGCAAACCACACTGGCTTCTTTTTCCTTGCGCTTTTCCTAACCTTTTTGATACGAAGGTCTATTGCTTTTAGTATAGCACTTTTTAATTTTTCCCACTTCTCCTTCACTCCTTTCAAGTTCCTCCACTCTGTCAAAGAATCACTTACACATGTTCCCATCTCTACAGCCTTCCTAAAATATAACACTTTTGTTCTTGTGTGATATGAGTTGGTCTATGTGTTTATACTAAACCATACTGCTTGATGGTCCCTGGATAATAGGTTCTCACCCACATTTATGTCAGATATTCTGTCACCATTTGTAAGTATTAAGTCTAATATTGCGTCTTTGAGAGTGGGCTCCTTTACCAATTGCTTAAGGAATACTTCCTGCAAGCAATTCAGAATGTTCCTTATTCTAGATGAACTTGCAAAAGACCCCTCCCAGTTTACATAAGGTAGATTTAAGTCTCCCATGCTTATTGCCTGTTCTTTTAATGCCATTTTAGTGATGTTGCGCAATACGTTGTGCAATTCCTCTTCCTGACCTGGTGGTAGATCACCCCAGTATGAAGAATAACCTTCTCCCGTTTCTATGGTCACTCTAAGGGCCTCAGTTTTTCCTTCAATACTTTGTATTAAAGTAGTATTCATGCTTTTTTTCACATACTGTACATTTTTACCCCTCCTCCGATTCTTCTGATACTGTCCTTCCGAAATAAAGTATATCCTGGTATGTCCCAGTCATAATTTTCCTTGTACAATGACTCTGTAATGGCTACAATATCCAGATCCTCTCTGGTCATTATCACAATTAGTTCTGGGATTATATTTCCTAAACTTCTAGAATTTGCACACATAACTCTAAGAGCAGCTCCTATTCCTAGCTTTGTTCATGGCTCTGCCTATGTTTATTTGGTTTTGATCTGCATTGTATTCTGTTGCTGTGGATTTGCTTCTTGTTCCATTAGCCTGCAGAAAGAACACCTCCTGGTTGTGGGAGCAGAATGCTTTATTACTATGTAGTTCACTGCCCCTTTCTGCTTGTTTAAATAATTTCAGGTGGAAGCATCCAAATTGCTTAGTATTCTGGTTCCTCTTGAAAATGGGTGAAGGTCATTACTTTTGTATAAGCCCCTATCTTGCCAGATGGCATGATCTATTAATCCAAATCTCTTCTCATTTTACTTTGCCCTTGGCCACACATTAAAGTTTCTGATCCAATGAGTTCTGTCTACACCACTGTGTATTGGCAATACTGCTGAAAAAGTTACAGTGGTTGCCACCTGCATTAGAGCAGTCTCTCCCTTTCTAAATTCATCTTTTACAACCATGGCTTCAGTATTAACCAGGTCATTTGTCCCTAGGTGGACAATGACATTCATCTCTCCATCTTTTCCTGCTGCCTTAATGATTTTTAAACATGCTCTCTTTCTCCCATGGAGCTGTGGCTCCAGGTAAGTACATCACTTGTTTTACTACTTCAGTAGCTTTTCCCAGATGTATTCATCTTATAATGGAATTCACAAAGAGATGTGCAGTCCTTTTTAGAGATTTAATTTTCTGTTCCTATAATTAGTAGCAGTTCCCATATCCTCATGTTCTGTATTTTCTATATTAGTTGTTTGTTCCAGCCGTGTGTTAGTTGTACATTCCAGCTTTGCATATGTGTATCACATAAGAGCATGTATTGTTTAATTTTATGTTTTTTAGTTTTAGCTTACTGGTTTTATATATATATATATATATATATATAGTTATTTGTAGATATTGTTACACTTACCTGTCCTCACTCCAGCGACGCGATCCTCTCTCCCTTCCGGGTCGCGGCGGCGCTGTCACCAGACCCAGGCTTGCTGACTACATATTATCTCCACTCCTCGTGTACCAGACCAGGCTTGCTGACTACGTATTCATCTCCATTTTAAGTGTACCAGACCCCGGCTTGTTGACTGCGTATTCTCTCCAATCCAAGTGTACCAGACCTCGGCTATCCTGATACTACCTTCCAGTTCCAGTGTTATCGTGGGCTACCTCCTAATCCTTACCTCTAGAGGCAGACCAGTGGACTGTGACCTGCGATCCTCCGCAGCAAAGCCCATCCCGCCTTGCGGCGGTTCTTGGGGGTTCGTTAGACTCTGCACCACCGGCCGGCCAGCGCTAATCTAGAGTAAGGCAAGTACTCCATATTCATTACTTACATTGCTACATTATTGTTACAGTTTGGTCTGACCCAGAATATGGATACCCCTAGAGATTTGCTCCAACACCTATTAGGAAGGGTAGAGAAACAGGAATCCAACCAGGATCAATTGCTAACATTTTTACAGGGACTATCAGCCTAAATGGATACCCTACAAACTACTTTAGCAGCATCTGGGATGGCATCAGCTTCCGTTCAGGCTCCTCCAGCGGCTCCTTCACTGGCAGGTGCAGTATCATCTTTGCGTATTCCTAACCCGCCTAAGTTTGACGGGGAACCTAGATTATGTAGGGGATTTTTAAACCAATGTGCTATACAATTTGAACTTCTTCCTGGAAACTTCCCTTCTGAAAAAGCAAAAGTAGCATATATAATATCCCTTTAGTCTGGTCAGGCCCTAGCCTGGGCATCCCCACTCTGGGAGAAAGATGATCCCTTATTACATAATTACTCTTATTTCCTTTCTACCTCCAAGAAGGTTTTTGATGAGCCAGGACGAGTCGCTAACGCAGCTACCAGTATTCTTCGGCTCTGGCAAGGGAGCCTTTCTGTAGGTCAATATGCTGTGCAATTTAGAACAATGGCTTCAGAGCTCCGATGGAATAACGAAGCTTTAATAGCTGCTTTTTGGCAAGGTCTTACAGATCGAATTAAGGACAAATTGATTTCCCAAGAACTCCCTACTTCTTTGGATGATTTAATCTCCTTATGCATTAAAATTGATCTTCGCTTCAAGGAGCGATCCTTAGAAAAGGAACAATCCCGGCGTGGTCCCTTTCGTCTTGCCCCTAGTTTCCAGACCCCTGTTCAGCCTCTGGAGGAACCCATGCAGCTTGGAAGAACCCGCCTCTCAGCTGAGGAGAGAGAGAGAGGGTTCAGGAACCGGTTGTGTTTGTACTGTGGCGAGGAGAGTCATCTTTTGAGTACCTGTCCTAAGCGTCCGGGAAACGACAGAACCTAACGTTTAATAGGGAGGTATCGTTATGCTCCTCTGTTCAAATCCTCTCCTCTTTCAACAGCAAAGATTGTGTTATTATTCCCTGTGAAGTAGTGGTAGGTTCCAAGGTTCACCCCATTTCTGCATTATTGGATTCTGGGGCAGCAAGCAATTTTATTTCCTCAACGGTCATCTCTCAAATAGGTATTCCTACTCAGCCCTTAGAGAGGGGCATATCCCTGACTGCCATTGACGGAGGTACCATTTCTGGAGGACATATTCTATTCAGAACCATACCTTTAACTTTCAAAGTTGGAGTACTTCATGTTGAGACCATTTCTTTTTTAGTAATTCCTAAGGCCATTAACTCCTTGATCCTAGGCCTGCCATGGCTTCGTCATCACTCTCCTGGAATAGACTGGCATACCGGTGAGATTCTTTCCTGGAGTTCATCCTGTCACAGTAATTGTTTGACTAAGGTAACCCCTGTTTTTTCCAAGATCAGTGCTCAACTGGGCAACCCCCAACTATTGCCAAGTCATTACCAAAGCTTTTCAGATGTTTTCTGTGAACAGGAAGCTACTAAACTTCCACCACATAGGAGTTGGGACTGCGCTATTAATCTTCAACCTGGTAAACCTATTCCCCGTGGACTCATTTTTCCCTTGTCTGTTCCCGAGACCAATGCAGTATCTGAATACATTCAAGAAAATCTAAAGAGAGGATTCATACGGAAATCATCATCTCCAGCAGGGGCAGGTCTGTTCTTTGTAAAGAAGAAGGATGGGGGCCTTCGCCCTTGTATTGATTACCGTGCCATCAATTCTATCACAGTGAAAAACAGATATCCACTGCCTTTGATCTCTGAGCTCTTTGATCAAATAAAGGGGGCCTCTAGTTTTTCTAAGTTGGACCTAAGAGGTACATACAATCTAATTAGAATAAAGGAAGGGGATGAATGGAAAACAGCTTTTAATACACGGGATGGACATTTTGAATACTTGGTAATGCCCTTTGGGCTGTGTAATGCTCCTGCTGTTTTTCAGAACTTTATGAATGAGATCTTCCAAGATTTACTCTACCAATTTATAGTTATCTACCTAGATGACATCCTTATATTTTCCCCATATCTCGCATCTCATCGCAGACATGTAAGAGAAATATTGAGCAGGCTTCGGAGGTATCAGTTATTTTGCAAACTCGAAAAATGTCTGTGTTCGAACAAGAGAATCTTCCCTTCCTAGGATATATTATATCCAAGACTGGCCTTCAAATGGACCTATCTAAGCTTAAAGCCATCCTGGATTGGCCACAACCATCAGGCCTTAAAGCTACTCAGCGATTTCTAGGGTTCTCTAATTATTATCGACAGTTTATTAAGGGTTATTCTTCATTAGTAGCTCCCATTACAGCTCTCAATTGTAAATCCGCCAATCCTAAAATCTGGACATCTGAAGCTTTGCAAGCCTTTAAGGACCTCAAGACCTTATTTTCCACAGCTCCCATTCTTTTCCAACCAGATTGTCAACGGCCCTTTTTTGTAGAGGTGGACGCATCCTCCGTAGGGGTCGGAGCAGTACTATTCCAGAAAGATTCAGATGGCAAATATCATCCTTGTGGTTTCTGCCTGCAGAGAAGAATTATGGAATTGGTGATAAGGAGCTCTTGGCAATCAAATTGGCCCTCTCTGAGTGGAGACATTTACTGGAGGGTGCTCAGTTTCCGGTAACAGTATACACCGATCATAAGAATTTACTTTATCTACGGTTCGCACATTGTCTAAACCCTCGTCAAGCCAGATGGGCTCTCTTCTTTTCACGCTTCAATATCAATATTACCTTCCGCCCAGGCTCAAAAAATATTAAAGCGGATGCTCTTTCTCGCTCATTCGATGCTACCGACACCGAAGCTTCAGAGAGAGACAAACCAATCTTGGATACCAACTGTATATTGGCCTTGTCCCCATTGACCGAAAGGAGTTGTCCTCAAGGGAGAACCTTTGTAACCCCACCCCTCCGTGCTAAATTGCTACATTGGGCTCACTCTTCCCTTTTTTCTGGACATGCGGGGATGCGGAAGACCTGGGAATTAGTCTCCCGAAAATATTGGTGGCCTACCATACGCAGGGATGTTAAGTCTTTTGTCTCAGCCTGTTCGAGATGTGCCAAGCATAAGGTTCCCAGACAGAGACCTACTGGTCCACTCATGCCTTTTCCTGTTCCCGATATTCCATGGTCTCATATTTCAATGGATTTTATTACGGACCTGCCAAGTTCTAAGGGACATACCGTCATCTGAGTCGTCACTGACCGGTTTTCTAAGGTTGCACATTTTGTTCCCTTGAAGAAACTCCCTTCATCTCCTGTGTTAGTGATATTTCGACTTCATGGTTGCCCTGCACACATAGTATCTGATTGTGGGTCACAATTTGTATCTAGATTCTGGAGAGCCTTTTGCCAAAA